>NW_026914284.1:0-7804 GCF_034315485.1 Pezoporus occidentalis | reverse complement strand
GGACTTTGCTATTAAAAAACAAGCTGCAGATCTGAATCCTGTGGAAAAATTATTTTAAAACCCAAAAGGTTTTGGTGTGCAGTGACCTTTATTTGGAACATTGTTCAAGTTCAGGGTGTACAAAAACTAAGCTACATTCTCAGAGGCCTTGACTTCAGTAGGGGTGAATTGCTCTTTTCCCCTCCTATGGCTGAGATGCCCTGATGAGAACAGCAGCAGAACTGGCCCCCAGAACCCTGAACTGTGGGGCCGGTGGCCTCTCCTTGGCTGTCCTGTGGCTGGAACAAGGTGCCAGAACAATCTGTACCAGCAGACCTGCTCTCCTGGGAAGCTCATGGAGGCTCAAGGGCACAGGAGGGGTGCTAGACAGTTCAGCTGAGCCTAGCCTGTGTCTTTTAAGGTGGAAGAAGTCAGCGGCCACAGCTTAGAAGTGGAGAAATGCTCTTTGCTGAGTGGACTTGCTATTCCAAGTCCCTTCAGTGAGTGACTCAGACTATGTGCGTTTTTAAAATCTGTCACTAATATCTGATTTGTTTGTTTTGCTTCTGAGACCTTCCAAATCCCACACTCTGCAAGGAAATTGGAGAAAACTGGTTTATCTAGAGTGCCATAGGTCATTTATTCTCCCCTGATTAGGTCTATTCAGCAACTTGCAATCCTCAACTATCAATTATTTAAGACAGATGTGTGGAAAACTCATTCTCTTGTGTCCTTAGCATAAGAACCATAAGGCACAATACAATAAAAGTCATAAGACAATATAGAGAATCACAAAATATAGGAGTACAGGTAGTTCATAAAAGTACAATGGAATTCATAAATCATATTTAGAACAAGTTCCCCAGTTTGTCACACAGCCAAACTCTGCTGAATGAGATTTTTATATTGGCTGCGGAGACTGAAGTTCAGAGCTTCAATTTTGCATGTTCTTCTGTCACTGCTGACCTGAATGATTATTAGTAATGAAGTCATTGATGGTTGTGAAGTACTTTTGCTTTCCTTAGAGTAAACATTGATTACAACCATATTTCGGTTTTCCCATGATCGGACGGGGACAATCAATTTGGAAAGGCTATGCTTGTTTGTATTTGGAGGTAACTGAGGGTTATCCTGAGAGTAGTAGGAATAGAATATGTGTGTTCAAGCAATGAATGTGCTGAGAAATATTGAAATCTCTCTCTAGAGTAGTAGCCAACATTTTGGTGTTTGCGAGAGAGAGGTTAGTCCAAGTTCAGCAATTTCTTCCTAGTGTAGGCATGCAATGGAGAAAGCACTTGCAAAACAAGTGTGAAGGGATGCCTGAAAACACCCCTAAAAGGTCCACGCAGCACTGGCTCAGCCAGCTCCCCAGTTTGCAGCTGAAAGGGTAGAAATATCCAGGGAAAGGCTTTGCTCAGAGGTGGCTTCAGGTCCCAGTGAAGTGGCTGTTCCAGAACAATGAGTATGCCAGAAACAGCAAAGCCAGGCTGCCCAGCTCTGTGGTTGAGAGGGTGTGCCCCTGGCCCCTACCCAGGAGCTTGTACAAAGTAGTCAAGAGCCAGCAGCCAGGCATGGGGATTACCTGCAGCACTGAAGGTAATATGACCTTTCCTGTGCAACTGTGGAAGGAAACAGGGCCACTGAAAAAGGAACCAAACAAAAAAAAACCAACAACAACTCTACAACAAACCACCAACCCAAAACCCCCCCCAAAATAAAATAAATTTGTGCCTCAAAATAGGAGTGAGCCTGAAATTCCAACTTAGATTTTGTTATCCCCTGATAGCCCAATGCAAAGTGGATCAACTGAAAATATGTACACTGCCTCCCCAATTCCTTTTGGCCAAAGAACTGGAACTGCTACCTGTTGAGGCAGAAAAGTCTGTATAATATGTGGAGAAAATGCAGCTTTGCAGAGCTCTGTAATCGAAGGAAGTAAAAGAAAGGGAGACATTTATTGTCTTAGAGACTTGCCTCCTCCTCTTGCAGACACATTCCTTCAGTTAACTTGAAATCAGTCTCATTGGATGTTTTGAGATGCTTTTAGAACAGGGAAGGAAGTTTGTTGAAGAAGTTTATGCTTAGGTGTTTCGCTGAAAGTTGGCAGTTTCCTCTGACAGATACCCCAGGAGAGAGGATGTGGCCTGACAAGGAGTGTGCTTTGTTGCAAAGTTTCTTCTCTTTTAGCAGCATTTATCTCATTACTGTTTCCAGATGTAGTGCTTCATTCAGTGAGTTTTATTGGCACTTGGCTGTGGAATTGTTTTGTTTTCTTTTATTGTAGTTAGAACATTAACTGTTTTTAATTATGTCTCCCACAGGAAGCAAGGTCTCATTAATTATGTCTCACATAGGCAACAAGGGGATGCAAGGGCTCTTGGTAATTTTCTGACTTGGGAGGCTTTGCAGAACTCACTCCATTTCCAATCAGATGCCCATGGGAGTTTGCAGCGTAAGCAAGAGACAACACTAGATTTGGGGAGTGTTACAGAAGTAAGGAGTGGATGATCTGGCCTCAGGAATTTTGTTACACTAACTAAATGTGTGACTTATAATGTACAACGTATGTAGGGTTGTGATATGTTATCTGTAAGTACTGCTGCTGCAAAAAAAAAAAAGCCTGAAAGGATTTTGGAAACAAATGTACAGCATGGCCAAGAGCCTTCTTAAAATGTATGTTTATAGTATTTCTCTCACTGTTTTATTGATCTGAGCCAAACCTCTAAAAGCTAAAGCCAAGTCCTAAACTGGTGTAAATGGACAAGGAGACAAAGCTTAAGTTTTTAGCAGGTTGCTCCTGAATTTCTGAACTAGGTAGTTTTACCTCCCATCATAGCCATGATTGTACATATCCACAAGCCTTGTCACAGCAAACCTGCTGCTTACGCTTGCCTGTCCATGTGTTTCTGGGTAAGCTGTGTTGCACAGGTAGAAATGTGCAGACAGGTTCTTCAAAGTTGAAACTGGTGGAGCAGGTTGTTGTTTCTGTATTGGTTTTGTTTTCTTGTTGTACCTGGTCTCTCTCTCTCATCTCCATTACGTGGGTAAAGGACATTCTGCTGACTCGAGGAGGGTAATCACCCTGTGGTCTCATCTCCATTATATAATAATGTGGTTTGTAATGATGAGGCGGTTTGTGCAAGGCAATTTGAAAGAGGGAGTCAAAATGAAAATCCCTGGCTTTAAGTTATCCTTAAAAAAGCAATGGGCACCCAAAGTGCAGTTGAGCTGAAGACAAGATACAGATATAATATTGCTTCCCCCCTCATTCCCTCCATAAACCAAAAATTAACTACCAAGTGCCATCATTTTAAGACTATAAGTGTAACCTGTAAAATGCTTACTGGAAAGCTAACTCTTCTTTTGGATAAAATGCTAAATATAAATCTGGAATCAAGGAGGATTTATGAAGTCTATACATGTTTGTGTTGTTTTTTTTTTCCTTTGGAACAGCCTATTAACTCTTCCCCACAGCAAGAAAAGGAATAAATATAAATCTGAAATCAGATGGTTAGTGCTATTGATTTATGAAACGGACTGTGCATATAAAGTACATGTTTGTGTTGTTTTTTAAAAATTCAGCCCTGAAAGCACTGAGCAAGAACCATCCTTTTACACCAGAGCTGGGAATTTAGCAGAAGCACTCAACCCTTCACAGAATCAGACCTTTAATTTTTACTCTGCAAGAGGAACTTGAAAGAGTTTCCTTTAGCAGAATTTATAGTAACATATGCACAGTCCATAATACAGATGAATAGCGCTAGATGTTTACAGTGTATTTAAGTACACTCATGGGACCCATCCCAACTCAATTCTGTAATATCAATTTTGTTACATATTTGCTGTGGGGAAGATGTTAATAGGCTGTTAAAACAGTCAGTGGGAAAAAAAAACAACACAAACATGTATCAACTTCATAAATCCTAAAGCATCTGGTTTCAGATTTATATTTATTCCTTTCACTAAGATATCCAAAAGAAGAGTTAGCTTTCCAGTAAGCATTTTACAGGTTACACTGGCTTATAGTCTTAAAATGATGGCACTTGGTAGTTAATTTTTGGTTTATGGAGGGAATGAGGGGGGAAGCAATATTATATCTGTATCTTGTCTTCAGCTCAACTGCACTTTTGGTGCCCATTGCTTTTTAAGGAATCATAACTTAAAGCCAGGATTTTCATTTGACTCCCTCTTTCAAATTGCCTTGCACAAACCGCCTCATCATTACAAACCACATTATTATATAATGGAGATGAGACCACAGGGTGGATTACCCTCCTCGAGTCAGCAGAATCATTGCCCTTTACCCACGTAATGGAGATGAGAGAGAGAGACCAGGTACAACAAGAATACAGAAAACAAAACCATACAGAAACAAGACAAGAACCTGCTCCACAGTTTCAACTTTGAAGAACCTGTCTGCACATTTCTACCTGTGCAAGGCAAACACAGCTTTACCCAGAAACACATGGACAGGCAAGCGTAAGCAGCAGGTTTGCTGTGACAAGGCTTGTGGTATATGTACAATCATGGTATGATGGGAAGATAGGTCTACCTAGTTCAGAAATTCAGGAGCAACCTCTAGAAAAACTAAGCTTTGTCTCCTTGTCCATTTACACCAGTTTAGGACTTGGCTTTTAGCTTAGAGGTTTGGCTCAGGATGAATAAAACAGTGAGAGAAATACTATAAACATACATTTTAAGAAGGCTCTTGGCCATGCTGCTACATTTGTTTCCAAAATCCTTTCAGGCTTTTTTTTTTTTGCAGCAGCAGTACTTACAGATAACATATCACAACCCTACATACGTTGTACATTATAAGTCACACGTTTAGTTAGTGTAACGGGAGGACCCCCTGAGGCCAGATCATCCACTCCTTACTTCTGTAACACTCCCCCCAAATCTAGTGTTTGTGGCATTCTCCTGTTACGCTGCAAACTCCCATAGGGCATCTGATGGAAATCCAGGTGAGTTCTGCAAAGCCTCCCAAGTCAGAAATTACCAAGAGCCCTTGCATCCCCTTGTTGCCTATGTGAGACATAATTAATGAGACCTTTGTTTCCTGTGGGAGACATAATTAAAGACATTAATGGTCTAACTACAATAAAAGAAGAAAACAAAACAATTCCACAGCCAAGTGCCAATAAAACTCACTGAATCAAAGCTCACTACATCTGGAAACAGTAATGAATAAGAGATAAATGCTGCTAAAAGAGAAGAAACTTTGCAACAAAGCACACTCCTTGTAGCCACGTCCAGTCTCTCCTGGGGTATCTGTCAGAGGGAAACTGCCAACTTTCCAGCGAAACACCTAAGCATAAAGCTCTTCAACAACTTCCTTCCCTGTTCTAAAAGCATCTCAAAACGCATCCAATGAGACTGATTTCCAAGTTAACTGAAGGAATGTGTCTGCAAGGAGGCAAGTCTGGCTAAAGACGATACCTGCCTTTCTTTTACTTCCTTCGATTACAGAGCTCTGCAAAGCTGCATTTTCTCCACATCCTGTGCACAGACTCTTCCTTTTCTGCCTCAACAGGTAGCAGTTCCAGTTCTTTGGCCAAAAGGATGGTAAGGACAGTGCTACATATTTTCAGTTCATTCCACTTTGCATTGGGCTATTGCTGTCAGGGGATAACAAAATCTAAGTTGCGATTCAGGCTCACTCCTATTTTGAGGCACAATTTATTTGGTTGTTTGGGGGGGGTTTTGGGTTGGTGGTTTGTTGTAGAGTTGTTGTTGGTTTTTTTTTGTTTGGTTCCCTTTTCAGTGGCCCTGTTTCCTTCCACAGTTGCACAGAAAGGTCATATTACCTTCAGTGCTGCAGGTAATCCCCATGCCTGGCTGCTGGCTCTTCGCTCTTTGTACAAGCTCCCTGGGTAGGGGCCAGGGCACAGCCTCTCAACCACAGAGCTGGGCAGCCTGGCTTTGCTGTTTCTGGCATACTCATTGTTCTGGAACAGCCACTTCACTGGGACCTGAAGCCACCTCTGAGCAAAGCCCTTTCCCTGGATATTTCTACCCCTTCTACCTTTCAGCTGCAAACTGGGGAGGCTGCAGCTGAGCCATTGCTGCGTGGACCTTAGGTGTTCAGGCATGCCTTCACACTTGTTTTGCAAGTACTTTCTCCATTGCATGCCTACACTAGGAAGAAATTGCTGGAACTTCGGACTAACCTTCTCTCGCAAACACCAAAATGCTTGGCTACTACTCTAGAGAGAGATTTCAATATTTCTGGGCACGTTCATTGCTTGAACACACATATTCTATTCCTACTTCTCTCAGGGATAACCCTGAGTTACCTCCAATACAAACAAGCATAGCCTTTCCAAATTCAGATTGTACCCCGTCTACCGATCATGGGAAAACACGAAATATGGTTGTAATCAATGTTTACTACTAAGGAAAGCAAAAGTAACTTCACAACCATCAATGACTTCATTACTAATAATCATTCAGGTCAGCAGTGACAGAAGAACATGCAACCTTCTTTGAAGCTATGAACTTCAGTCTCCGCAGCCAATATAAAAATCTCATTTAGCAGAGTTTGGCTGTGTGACAAACTGGGGGAACTTGTCTAAATATGATTTATGAATTCCATTGTACTTTTATGAACTACCTGTACTCCTATATTTTGTGATTCTCTATATTGTCTTATGACTTTTATTGTATTGTGCCTTATGGTTCTTATGCTAAGGACACAAGAGAATAGTTTTGGCACATCTGCTCTTAAATAATTGATAGTTGAGGATTGCAAGTTGCTGAATAGACCTAATCAGGGGAGAATAAATGACCTATGGCACTCTAGATAAACCAGTTTTCTCCAATTTCCTTGCAGAGTGCTGGGATTTGGAAGGTCTCAGAAGCAAAACAAACAAATCAGATATTAGTGACAGATTTTAAAACGCACATAGTCTGAGTCACTCACTGAAGGGACTTGGATAGCAAGTCCACTCAGCAAAGAGCATTTCTCACTTCTAAGCTGTGGCCACTAACTTAGTGCAGTATTAGCCTTCATAAAGACACAGGCTAGCTCCAGCTGAACTGTCTAGCACCCTTCCTGTGCCCTTGAGCCTCCATGACTTCCCCAGGAGAGCAGGTCTGGTACAGATTGTTCTGGCACCTTGTTCCAGCCACAGGACAGCCAAGGAGAGGCCACCAGCCACACAGTTCAGGGTTCTGGGGGCCAGTTCTGTCACTGCTGCTGTTCTTCATAAGGGCATCTCAGCCATAGGAGGGGAAAGAGCAATTCACCCCTACTGAAGTCAAGGCCTCTGAGAATGTAGCTTAGTTTGTACACCCTGAACTTAATACAAGGCATGCTTCAATAAAGGTCACTGCACACCAAAACCTTTTGGGTTTTAAAATAATTTTTGCCACAGGATTCAGATCTGCAGCTTGTTTCAATAGCAAAGTCCTAAGTGGATAGGTTTCTTTAAAACAAAGTCAGAGCAGCAAAACCCCACAATATTAGGAAACTAATTCTGAACATCTGCAGTCAACATGTGTTTGCTTATCTTTCATTCCTAACTTGTCAAAGATATAGTCAAAGAAAAGCAAGAAAGATCCAGCCATTAAAACCAATAGAGAGCTTTGGTGTTTAAGAATTGCCCGAGTGTGTTACTGTTGGTCTAGTTATATTATAGGACTTTGATGGTTAAATAAACAAATAACATTTTACTACTGACAATTTATACAGGATTTTATGTTACTAACAAGATTTCTGAGTCTTTTAGTCAGCTCATGAAAGAGGATGAGCTGACAGTACAAGGGAATTGCAGCAGCAGCAAAGAGAGCACAAATGATAAAATAGAGCTTGAAGCCAAACAGC
>NW_026914283.1:0-5624 GCF_034315485.1 Pezoporus occidentalis | reverse complement strand
TCCATTTGAGTATAAATACTCGGGTGGTCGCTCTCAGCTGCCCAGCAGCACAGTGAGTACAGCACGAACGTTTGGCCTCTGCTGCCACAGCAGAAGAGCCAGGAGGGAAAGCTGGTGCTGGACCTGTTCAGCACACAATCACCTTTACATCGGTGCCTCCATCGTTGCTTTCACTGCTCACTTTCATACAGGAAAAGCATTTGAATGGAATCAGTCCAGAGCCTGCTCTCTGCTGCGCAGCAACACAGTCAGCACAGAATGAACAGTGGCATCTGCTCCCACAGCAGAAGGGCCAGCAGGGAAAGCTGGTGCTGGGCCTCTTCAACACAGAGGCAGCTTTGCAACGGTGTCACCATCATTGCAGTCTCTCCTCGGTTTCATACCTAAAAGTCCATTTGAATCCAAATTCTCGGGTGGTCGCTCTCAGCTGCCCAGCAGCACAGTGAGTACAGCACGAACGTTTGGCCTCTGCTGCCACAGCAGAAGAGCCAGGATTGAAAGCTGGTGCTGGACCTGTTCAGCACACAATCACCTTTACATCGGTGCATCCATCGTTGCTTTCACTGCTCACTTTCATACAGGAAAAGCATTTGAATGGAATCAGTCCAGAGCCTGCTCTCTGCTGCGCAGCAACATAGAACAGAATGAACAGTGGCATCTGCTCCCACAGCAGAAGGGCCAGCAGGGAAAGCTATTGCTGGGCCTCTTCAGCACACAGGCAGCTTTGCAACGGTGTCACCATCATTGCAGTCTCTCCTCGGTTTCATACCTAAAAGTCCATTTGAATCCAAATTCTCAGGTGGTCGCTCTCAGCTGCCCAGCAGCACAGTGAGTACAGCACGAACGTTTGGCCTCTGCTCCCACAGCAGAAGAGCCAGGATTGAAAGCTGGTGCTGGGCCTGTTCAGCACACAATCACCTTTACATCGGTGCATCCATCGTTGCTTTCACTGCTCACTTTCATACAGGAAAAGCATTTGAATGGAATCAGTCCAGAGCCTGCTCTCTGCTGCGCAGCAACACAGTCAGCACAGAATGAACAGTGGCATCTGCTCCCACAGCAGAAGAACCAGCAGGGAAAGCTAGTGCTGGGCCTCTTCAGCACACAGGCAGCTTTGCAACGGTGTCACCATCATTGCAGTCTCTCCTCGGTTTCATACCTAAAAGTCCATTTGAATCCAAATTCTCGGGTGGTCGCTCTCAGCTGCCCAGCAGCACAGTGAGTACAGCACGAACGTTTGGCCTCTGCTGCCACAGCAGAAGAGCCAGGAGGGAAAGCTGGTGCTGGGCCTGTTCAGCACACAATCACCTTTACATCGGTGCATCCATCGTTGCTTTCACTGCTCACTTTCATACAGGAAAAGCATTTGAATGGAATCAGTCCAGAGCCTGCTCTCTGCTGCGCAGCAACACAGTCAGCACAGAATGAACAGTGGCATCTGCTCCCACAGCAGAAGAACCAGCAGGGAAAGCTATGCTGGGCCTCTTCAGCACACAGGCAGCTTTGCAACGGTGTCACCATCATTGCAGTCTCTCCTCGGTTTCATACCTAAAAGTCCATTTGAATATAAATACTCGGGTGGTCGCTCTCAGCTGCCCAGCAGCACAGTGAGTACAGCACAAACGTTTGGCCTCTGCTGCCACAGCAGAAGAGCCAGGAGGGAAAGCTGGTGCTGGACCTGTTCAGCACACAATCACCTTTACATCGGTGCATCCATCGTTGCTTTCACTGCTCACTTTCATACAGGAAAAGCATTTGAATGGAATCAGTCCAGAGCCTGCTCTCTGCTGCGCAGCAACACAGTCAGCACAGAATGAACAGTGGCATCTGCTCCCACAGCAGAAGGGCCAGCAGGGAAAGCTGGTGCTGGGCCTCTTCAACACACAGTCAGCTTTGCAACGGTGTCACCATCATTGCAGTCTCTCCTCGGTTTCATACCTAAAAGTCCATTTGAATCCAAATTCTCGGGTGGTCGCTCTCAGCTGCCCAGCAGCACAGTGAGTACAGCACAAACGTTTGGCCTCTGCTGCCACAGTAGAAGAGCCAGGATTGAAAGCTGGTGCTGCGCCTGTTCAGCACACAATCACCTTTACATCAGTGCATCCACCGTTGCTTTCACTGCTCACTTTCATAAAGGAAAAGCATTTGAAAGTAAGCAGTCGAGAGCCTGCTCTCTGCTGTGCAGCAACACAGTCAGCACAGAATGAACAGTGGCATCTGCTCCCACAGCAGAAGGGCCAGCAGGGAAAGCTGGTGCTGGGCCTCTTCAGCACACAGGCAGCTTTGCAACGGTGTCACCATCATTGCAGTCTCTCCTCGGTTTCATACCTAAAACTCCATTTGAATCCAAATTCTCAGGTGGTCGCTCTCAGCTGCCCAGCAGCACAGTGAGTACAGCACGAACGTTTGGCCTCTGCTCCCACAGCAGAAGAGCCAGGAGGGAAAGCTGGTGCTGGACCTGTTCAGCACACAATCACCTTTACATCGGTGCATCCATCGTTGCTTTCACTGCTCACTTTCATACAGGAAAAGCATTTGAATGGAATCAGTCCAGAGCCTGCTCTCTGCTGCTCAGCAACACAGTCAGCACAGAATGAACAGTGGCATCTGCTCCCACAGCAGAAGGCCCAGCAGGGAAAGCTATTGCTGGGCCTCTTCAGCACACAGGCAGCTTTGCAACGGTGTCACCATCATTGCAGTCTCTCCTCGGTTTCATACCTAAAAGTCCATTTGAATCCAAATTCTCGGGTGGTCGCTCTCAGCTGCCCAGCAGCACAGTAAGTACAGCACGAACGTTTGGCCTCTGCTGCCACAGCAGAAGAGCCAGGAGGGAAAGCTGGTGCTGGACCTGTTCAGCACACAATCACCTTTACATCGGTGCATCCATCGTTGCTTTCACTGCTCACTTTCATACAGGAAAAGCATTTGAATGGAATCAGTCCAGAGCCTGCTCTCTGCTGCGCAGCAACACAGTCAGCACAGAATGAACAGTGGCATCTGCTCCCACAGCAGAAGAACCAGCAGGGAAAGCTAGTGCTGGGCCTCTTCAGCACACAGGCAGCTTTGCAACGGTGTCACCATCATTGCAGTCTCTCCTCGGTTTCATACCTAAAAGTCCATTTGAATCCAAATTCTCGGGTGGTCGCTCTCAGCTGCCCAGCAGCACAGTGAGTACAGCACGAACGTTTGGCCTCTGCTGCCACAGCAGAAGAGCCAGGAGGGAAAGCTGGTGCTGGGCCTGTTCAGCACACAATCACCTTTACATCGGTGCATCCATCGTTGCTTTCACTGCTCACTTTCATACAGGAAAAGCATTTGAATGGAATCAGTCCAGAGCCTGCTCTCTGCTGCGCAGCAACACAGTCAGCACAGAATGAACAGTGGCATCTGCTCCCACAGCAGAAGGCCCAGCAGGGAAAGCTGGTGCTGGGCCTCTTCAGCACACAGGCAGCTTTGCAACGGTGTCACCATCATTGCAGTCTCTCCTCGGTTTCATACCTAAAAGTCCATTTGAATCCAAATTCTCGGGTGGTCGCTCTCAGCTGCCCAGCAGCACAGTGAGTACAGCACGAACGTTTGGCCTCTGCTGCCACAGCAGAAGAGCCAGGAGGGAAAGCTGGTGCTGGGCCTGTTCAGCACACAATCACCTTTACATCGGTGCATCCATCGTTGCTTTCACTGCTCACTTTCATACAGGAAAAGCATTTGAATGGAATCAGTCCAGAGCCTGCTCTCTGCTGCGCAGCAACACAGTCAGCACAGAATGAACAGTGGCATCTGCTCCCACAGCAGAAGGGCCAGCAGGGAAAGCTGGTGCTGGGCCTCTTCAGCACACAGGCAGCTTTGCAACGGTGTCACCATCATTGCAGTCTCTCCTCGGTTTCATACCTAAAAGTCCATTTGAATCCAAATTCTCGGGTGGTCGCTCTCAGCTGCCCAGCAGCACAGTGAGTACAGCACGAACGTTTGGCCTCTGCTGCCACAGCAGAAGAGCCAGGAGGGAAAGCTGGTGCTGGGCCTGTTCAGCACACAATCACCTTTACATCGGTGCATCCATCGTTGCTTTCACTGCTCACTTTCATACAGGAAAAGCATTTGAATGGAATCAGTCCAGAGCCTGCTCTCTGCTGCGCAGCAACACAGTCAGAACAGAATGAACAGTGGCATCTGCTCCCACAGCAGAAGGCCCAGCAGGGAAAGCTATTGCTGGGCCTCTTCAGCACACAGGCAGCTTTGCAACGGTGTCACCATCATTGCAGTCTCTCCTCGGTTTCATACCTAAAAGTCCATTTGAATATAAATACTCGGGTGGTCGCTCTCAGCTGCCCAGCAGCACAGTGAGTACAGCACGAACGTTTGGCCTCTGCTGCCACAGCAGAAGAGCCAGGAGGGAAAGCTGGTGCTGGACCTGTTCAGCACACAATCACCTTTACATCGGTGCATCCATCGTTGCTTTCACTGCTCACTTTCATACAGGAAAAGCATTTGAATGGAATCAGTCCAGAGCCTGCTCTCTGCTGCGCAGCAACACAGTCAGCACAGAATGAACAGTGGCATCTGCTCCCACAGCAGAAGTGCCAGAAGGAAAAGCTGGTGCTGGGCCTCTTCAACACAGAGGCAGCTTTGCAACGGTGTCACCATCATTGCAGTCTCTCCTCGGTTTCATACCTAAAACTCCATTTGAATCCAAATTCTCAGGTGGTCGCTCTCAGCTGCCCAGCAGCACAGTGAGTACAGCACGAACGTTTGGCCTCTGCTGCCACAGCAGAAGAGCCAGGAGGGAAAGCTGGTGCTGGGCCTGTTCAGCACACAATCACCTTTACATTGGTGCATCCATCGTTGCTTTCACTGCTCACTTTCATAAAGGAAAAGCATTTGAAAGTAAGCAGTCGAGAGCCTGCTCTCTGCTGCGCAGCAACACAGCACAGAATGAACAGTGGCATCTGCTCCCACAGCAGAAGGGCCAGCAGGGAAAGCTGGTGCTGGGCCTCTTCAGCACACAGGCAGCTTTGCAACGGTGTCACCATCATTGCAGTCTCTCCTCGGTTTCATACCTAAAACTCCATTTGAATCCAAATTCTCAGGTGGTCGCTCTCAGCTGCCCAGCAGCACAGTGAGTACAGCACGAACGTTTGGCCTCTGCTGCCACAGCAGAAGAGCCAGGAGGGAAAGCTGGTGCTGGGCCTGTTCAGCACACAATCACCTTTACATTGGTGCATCCATCGTTGCTTTCACTGCTCACTTTCATACAGGAAAAGCATTTGAATGGAATCAGTCCAGAGCCTGCTCTCTGCTGGCAGCAACACAGTCAGCACAGAAAGACCAGTGGCATCTGCTCCCACAGCAGAAGGCCCAGCAGGGAAAGCTATTGCTGGGCCTCTTCAGCACACAGGCAGCTTTGCAACGGTGTCACCATCATTGCAGTCTCTCCTCGGTTTCATACCTAAAAGTCCATTTGAATCCAAATTCTCGGGTGGTCGCTCTCAGCTGCCCAGCAGCACAGTGAGTACAGCACGAACGTTTGGCCTCTGCTGCCACAGCAGAAGAGCCAGGAGGGAAAGCTGGTGCTGGACCTGTTCAGCACACAATCACCTTTACATCGGTGCCTCCATCGTTGCTTTCAC
>NW_026914282.1:0-7839 GCF_034315485.1 Pezoporus occidentalis | reverse complement strand
CTGAAGGTTAACTTTAAATAGGGGTTATGGCATTTATATGCAAAATTCTGTCAACCCAGTGCTAGGAAAATACATATTTATTCAGACTGAGTGCAATATCGCAGAATCCCAAGGGTTGGCAGGGACCTCAAAAGATCATCTAGTCCAACCCTCCTGCAAGAGCAGGGTAACCTAGAGTACATCACACAGGAACTTGTCCAGGCGGGCCTTGAATATCTCCAGCGTAGGAGACTCCACAACCCCCCTGGGCAACCTGTTCCAGTGATCTGTCACTCTCACAGTAAAGAAATTTTTCCTGATGTTCACATGGAACCTCCTGTGCTCCAGTTTACACCCACTGCCCTTTGTCCTGTCACTGGACATCACTGAAAAAAACCTAGCTCCATCATCCCGACACTCACCCTTTACGTATTTGTAAACAGTCTCCTCTTCTCCAAGCTAAAGAGTCCCAGCTCCCTCAGTCTCTCCTCATGAGAGAGATGTTCCATTCCCTTAATCATCTTCGTGGCTCTGCGCTGGACTCTTTCAAGCAATTCCCTGTCCTTCTTGAACTGTGGGGCCCAGAACTGGACACAATATTCCAGATGCAGCCTCACCAAGGCAGAGTAGAGGGGGAGGAGAACCTCTCTTGACCTACTAACCACCCCCCTTCTAATGCACCCTAGGATGCCATTGGCCTTCTTGGCCACAAGGGCACATTGCTGGTTCTGGCCATCCTCCTATCCACCAGGACCCCCAGGTCCCTTTCCCCTTCACTACTGTCCAGCAGGTCAGCCCCCAACCTGTACTGGTACATGGGGTTGTTCTTCCCCAGATGCAAGACTCTACACTTGCCCTTGTTGAATTTCATCAAGTTCCTCTCCGCCCAACTCTCCAGCCTGTCCAGGTCTCGCTGAATGGCAACACAGCCCTCTGGTGTGTCAGCCACTCCTCCCAGTTTAGTATTGTCAGCGAACTTGCTGAGGGTACATTCAGTTCCCTCATCCAGGTCGTTGATGAAAATATTAAACAGCTCTGGTCCCAGCACCGACCCTCAAGGGACTCCACTAGTCACAGACCTCCAGCTAGATTCTGCCCCATTGACCACAACTCTCTGCCTTCTTCCTTCCAACCAGTTCTTGACCCACCTCACTACCTGATCATCAAGCCCACACTTCCTTAGCTTATCTATGAGGATGCTGTGGGAGACAGTATCAAATGCCTTACTGAAATCAAGAAAAACCACATCTACCTCTCTACCATCATCCATCCACCTAGTTACTTCCTCATAGAAGGCTGTAAGGCTGGTCAAACATGACTTCCCCTTGGTAAAGCCATGTTGGCTGCTCTTAATGACCCCCTCATCCTTGATATGTCTACAGATGGTGTCAAGAATAAGTTGTTCCATCACCTTTCCAGGGATGGAGGTAAGGCTGACCGGTCTGTAATTACCCGGGTCCTCCTTCTTGCCCTTCTTATAGACCGGCGTGACATTTCCCATCCTCCAATCTTCAGGCACCTCTCCTGTTTCCCACGACTTACCAAAGATGATGGAGAGTGGCCCAGCAATGACCTCCGCCAGCTCCCTCAGCACCCACGGGTGTATTCCATCCGGACCCATCGATTTACAGATGTCCAGATTGCTTAACTGATCCCTAACCCAATCCTCATCTACCAAAGAAAACTCATCCTTTATCCTGACTCCTTCTGGGGCTATAGGAATCTGGTTCCCCCGGGGAGCATCTGCAGGAGTAAAGACAGAGGCAAAGAAGGCATTCAACACCTCTCCCTTTATATCCTCTGTCTCCAGGGCACCCACCTCATTCAGCAGTGGGCCTATACTGCTTCTTGTGTTAGTTTTATTCGCTATGTATTTGAAGAAGCCCCTTCTATTGTCCTTGACCCGACTTGCCAGATTAAGTTCCAAGGAGGCCTTAGCTGTCCTAATTGCTTCCCTACATCCTCTAACAGCTGTTCTATATTCCTCCCAAGTGGCCAGCCCCTCCTTCCATAATCCATAGATTCTCTTTTTCCACATGAGTTTGCCCAGCAGTTCCTTGTTTAACCACGCTGGTCTCCTGGCTCCCCTACTTGACTTCCTACTCGTTGGGACACTCTGATCCTGAGCTTTGAAGAAGTGGTCCTTGAATGCTGACCAACTATCTTGAGCCCCTTTACCACCTAGTACCCTTTGCCATGATACTTCCCTTAGCAATTGATTGAAGAGGCCAAAGTTTACCCTTTGGAAATCTAGAAATGTGGCTTTGCTAGGTATTCTATTCCTCCTACACAAGATCCTAAACTCCACCATCTCATGGTCACTGCAGCCCAGGTTGCCACTGACTGTCACTACTTCAACCAGACCCTCCTTGTTGGCGAGTACCAGATCCAGCAGCGCTCCTCTCCATTTGCATTAAGAAGTTATCATCAATGCACTGGAGGAACCTCCTAGACTGTGAATGACTGGCTGTGTAAGTCTTCCAGCAGATATCAGGGTAGTTAAAATCCCCCATAAGGACCAAGGCATGTAGTTGTGAGGCTGCTTTCAATTGCCTGTAGAAAGTCTCATCAACTCCTTCATCCTGATCAGGAGGTCTATAATAGACCCCCACAACTGTGCCACCCATACCAGCCTGTCCCTTAATTCGCACCCACAGACTTTCCACTTAGTCCTCATCTGTCCCTGGACAGAACTCAATACATTCTTTCACTTAAAAAGCAACTCCACCACCTCGCTTTGCTGATCTATCTTTCCTAAAAAGGACATAGCCATCCATAACCACATTCCAGTCACGTGAGCTGTCCCACCATGTCTCTGTAATTGCCACCAGGTGCGGTGACACCTTTAGACCGCACACAGACTTCTAACTCCTCCTGTTTATTCCCCATGCTGCGTGCATTGGTGTACAGGCATTTCAGGGGGCGAGCAGAGCATGCTAGTGGCACCCTTGGAAGGCAGGAGGTCTTCTGGTCTTCATTCATACTAGAACATTGCCCCACTAGTTCAAACCCAGCTACAACCCCCTCGCACTTTGAATCTAACCTACAGCTCTGTGAGTGAGCTCTACTAACTCTTGCCCAGGTACCCTTTTTCCTCTGCAGGACAGGGTTTAAACAACTACCCTTTCCCTCAAATGAAACAATAGATCGAGAGTTCTCCCTAGTCTGCCATTATTCAAGCCCTAGCATGTTTCTTTTGGGCTTGTCCTGAACAGGCCCAGTTATCTCCCCTTCCTACCTAGTTTAAAGCCCTGTCAATGAGCCCTGCTAACTCCTGCCCCAGAAACCTTCTCCCCCTCTGGGACTGATGTATCCCACCTGCCACCAGCAAACCAGGTGTCTCATATAGCAGCCTACGATTGAAAAACCCAAACCCCTGCCTTTGGCACCAGTGCCGTAGCCATATATTAATCTGCAGTCTCTTCCTATTTATCTATTCACC
Organism: Pezoporus occidentalis; assembly: GCF_034315485.1. Lineage (NCBI taxonomy): Eukaryota > Metazoa > Chordata > Aves > Psittaciformes > Psittacidae > Pezoporus > Pezoporus occidentalis. Next base: position 4,418 of record NW_026914282.1, on the reverse strand, counting down.
TTTGCTTGTAACAGGTATGGAGGCAAACACCACTTGCGCTCCAGACCCTCTAACCAGCCGTCCCAGGGCCCTGAAGTCTCTCTTCATTGCCCTTGCCCTGCTTGTAATAATTTCATCACTGCCAACCTGAAAAACCAGCAGCGGACAGTAGTCAGAGGGCTGCACCAGATCAGAGAGTTTCCTTTTAACATCTCCAATGCAAGCCCCAGCTGGGCAGCAGACTTCCCTGTGGGATGGATCAGGTCAACAAATGGGCCCTTCTGTTCCCCTCAGAAGGGAGTCACCCACCACAATTACTCTTCTTTTCTTCTTCGTTGAGGAAGTTCTAAGGCATGGGGGTGAGTGACAAGCCCTAGGTGACTCACTAGATAGATCTACCCCTCCATCTCCATTTACCTGGCCCTGTAGTTCCAAGACCTCATACCTGTTACTCAAGGGCAACTGGGAGGAAGGAAGGGATTGTGAGGCTTTTCGCTTACCTCTCCAAGGAGGGACCTCCCTCCATACTTCCTTGTCCCTTAAGTTCACTCCTTCTATCTAATGGTAGGAGGGAAGGGGATCTATCACTTGTTCAACCACTTCCCTCTGCCCTTGCCTTAGGCTGTGGCTCCACCAATCAATTTCACTTTCACACTCTCTGATGGCTCTCAACCTTTCTATCTCCTCCCTCAGTTCAACCACCTGCTTTAGCAGGTCATCTACTCGCTCACACCTCACACAAGCGGTGTCACTGGCTCTCTCCAGTACAAGTGCCAGGCTCGGTCATTTACTGCAGCCAGAGACCTGCACGGCCGCATGTCTGCAGGAAGGCTCAGTCTGGGTACCCACGTTATTCCTCACTACAGGCTTCGATCGAGTGGTGACCATGATCTCTCTGGTCAATCGGTCCGTCTACGTCTCCCCGCACAACAAGCAGTCCTTCCTCCCCCTGCGCTCCAGTCGAGTCCTCTTGACCAGGCGGTCACCTCGCTCGAACTGCCGCACAAACTGCCTCCACCCGCTCCTGGTCGCCCGCGCTCCCTGGGCAGGTTTTTAACCGCTCACAGCTGCCGCCGAGCCTCCTGGCTCCGTCCCCGGTGAGTCAGCTGCTCGCATGAGCTGAGGTGCCGGCTCCTGCGCAAGTCCTGTTGAGGACCTGAGGCTCCCTTCTCAATGACTTTTGTCGCTCTGAGGTGAGGCTCCTGGAGGCCGATCTCTCCCCACGCCACTCCGGTGTTGCAGGCGTCCTCTCTCAAGCTACTCACCTCAGCAATATAATGCGTTTTAGCTTGTTTCATAAAAAAAAACCCTCTCTGTCACGAATACTGAGAACTATTTGCACTTCAGATGAGCCTAAGTAAACACACTGAGGTTTCCCATACAGCCTAGCCAACTTGTTAGATTATTCATGACAGTATGTGTAATTTTCAGAGCTTTTTAGTAGCTCCATTGCTACTAATAAATGTCATCAGTTTTTATAGCAAATGACAGCTGAAAAAAAGCTTCTTGGGAGTTCATGTAGTGACACGGTTTAGTGGTGGACTTGGCAGTCCTGGAGTAAAGGTTGGACTTGATGATCTTAAAGGTCTTTTCTAACCTAGCTGATTCTATGATTCCAGGAATCTGGGAACATGGGAATAGGTGGGAAGGCACTAGATAGTCTCTACTACCTCTGGGGTCCAGTCTTGCTTAGATTCCGGTGTGTGGAAACTTCGTCAGGATTACACAGAGAGAGCTTGGACTTGGCTATCTGAATCAAGTACTGGCAAAATGGTGTTTCTACTTGATGGTCACCTTGTACCTTTTGTCAAGGCCTTTTGTCAAGGCTCTGTAACCCACAGATAATTATCTAGCTCTAGGGTGCTTAAGGACTCTATTTCTACCTGCTACATTAAGTGCAGGTAAACTACATTGTAATTTTGTATTTCATAAATGACACTATTAAGTAAATATCATAAACACTTCTTTTGTTTTTTTTAGTATTTAATGTAAACTACTACTGTAACTATTTTAGATGCAGAAAACTACCGTGGAGGGTGCCAAGGGAGTCAGTGCAGCATTGTGCCTCTGAAGCACATAAATGTAAGACATTTATGTGTGTCTCAGTTCTCCTCTGGGTGCAAGCCCTGCAGAGTGCTGCAGGAGAGGAAGCCCCGAGATCGCTGAATCAATAAACAGGAATTGTAGCTCTCGGGTCTCTTGCTGTTGCTTTTTGGCCTTTCTGCCCAATTAAAAGGCCATTTAGCTAAGGGATAAAAGGGTTCCGCGCAATTTGCCGGGTGACACTAGGTGGCAGCGTGGCATCACAGTGCCTAACGCTTCCCGTCCCTCAGCGTCTTGTTTCTGGGGTCGTATAGAGGAGTGCTTCGTGTGTTACCGACAAGAAGTTCATGATTTGTCTTCTTTTCCCTAGGTTAACCAGGACGGAAGGATGCTTGAAACTCTGTCCAAAGGAAGGATTATACTAATTTAGATGAAACAAACCCAACGACAGTAGATAGAAGCTTAGGATCAATACCTCATGTGCCCAACAATATATGGCTGCTTTTGTGACCAGAGCCCTATGACTAGAAGGCAAGGCATAGGGAAGTGATGAATGAAGCTTTAATTATGTAGCAGTAGCTGTGCAGCAGATATACAGTTATCCACAGCATGCTGTAAGGAATATTTTATGCATTAAACATTGCCATTTCTGTGCACAAAAGCATTCCTGTTACGTCTTAGAAACAAATGTTTTCTCTAAAGGCAGAAAACAGTGAATCACACTATATTCCAAAGTATATGAAAGAGTTTTAACTGCCATCTAATTTGTGTTGTTTGAATTTAGAAAGAATACTAATTTACTTTTGTCTCATGCATAAACATTTTGGCACTGAATTAATCATAGTTCTGTTATTGAAGCAAGTAGCTTCAGGGCTGATACTACTTCTAACATATGCATGCCAGTACAGTATGCATGGAAAGCATAACCAGAAAGATAACAGAATACAGTTCCTCTCTTCCTAACTATATCTATACCATATACATCAATTTGATACAATCTGTTACAAACTAATTATTAACTAGAAATTGCTACATTTTAATTAACTAATTATTGAGCTGGAAATTAAGAACAGAGGCATTAGCATACAATTCTGCCCATGTGCTTATAAGTAAACATTTAATTATGAAAACAGGAATTAGACTGTGAAATCACATAATTTGGGGGAAAAAAAAGACAACAAGGTCTTCCTATAAAGTTACCAATCCTTTTTTAACTTACAGGAGAAAACTCCACAAGTTATTATGCAACTGAAATGTGAAGAAAATAAGTGTTTGGTTTCACTGAAAACAGCATGGAAACAATAAAATGGTGAACAGAAAATTAAAGTTTTTCAGAGCAGAAAAGGTAAAAATACACAAGGAACCAGATATTCCAAACTCACAGTACTTCTCAAAACTACATTACTCGGACATCTTCTCTCCCAAGGAATGTAATTTTGTGGCCAGGTCTCTCCTACCTCCACACGATTTATTGCCCATGCTGCCTGATCCTCTATTTTTCCAGGATGACAGCTGAACAGTGTCTACCCCTTCTGCTGCAGAGACCAAAGTCCCTAGGGATACACAAGCATTTCATTCCTCAGAGACCATGGGACTGCAGCTACATGGAAACCTACCAAGTGCTCCTCACTCTGGGAGAAAGACTAAAGGACACTAGCTTGTTTGTCTGTGCTGTGTTAACCAAACAGAACCTGACCCACTCTACTCACTGTTGTGCTCAGCCTGGATTTAACATGCACAAGGAACACGGTTTTTGCTGTGCTAATGGGACTGAAGCCTAAAAAAAAAACCCAATTATGTATTTTGCATATACTGCCACAACCCACTTGTCGGGTTTGTGTTATATACCACGCACATTTCTCTCTTCTTCATGATAAAGCTTACATAATTTTAAACTAGATTTGAAGAGAGGCAGTCTGTCATTAGACCAAGTATTGTAACTGCAAAACACACGCCAGCTTTCAGGCACAAAGCCCCTCTTTCAAATGGTACAACATTGCATAACCAGTAAGAAGCAAAACAGTAATATAAAATTATCAGCTCAAGAGAAGGTCAGTTTTATATAAATATTTATTTTGATAATTCTTAACTCTCCATTCAGTGATGTTACTTAAAAATACATATTTTAACCAAGATGCTGGTATTTTCCTACTATATGAGCTTCATCATTTTGCATGATGGAGGAAAAGCAACAAACTATAAATGTAGTACAAGACTCAGCTACTACTCATGGCTTTAATAGTGTAGCTATTTCTGCACATATATGTATAATAAACATACTTTGGTTGGTTGATGTACTCATTTGTGTAACCACTGTCAGGATATCTTTACTAGCCCATGAGTGAAAAGAAGAAGTCTTCTCTGTGTTTGGTTCTCCTTTATAAGGAGAAGCAGCA
>NW_026914281.1:0-5212 GCF_034315485.1 Pezoporus occidentalis | reverse complement strand
CAGCAACAGCTTTCCCTCCTGGCTCTTCTGCTGTGGGAGCAGAGGCCAAACGTTCGTGCTGTACTCACTGTGCTGCCTGCGGTGATTCTGTGCTGAACAGGTCCAGCACAAGCTTTCCCTCCTGGCTCTTCTGCTGTGGGAGCAGAAGCCAAACGTTCGTGCTGTACTCACTGTGCTGCCTGCAGCTGAGAGAGACCAGCTGAGAATTTGGATTCAAATGGACTTTTAGGTATGAAACCGAGGAGAGACTGCAATGATGGTGACACCGTTGCAAAGCAGCCTGTGTGCTGAAGAGGCCCAGCACCAGCTTTCCCTGCTGGTTCTTCTGCTGTGGGAGCAGATGCCACTGTTCATTCTGTGCTGACTGTGTTGCTGCGCAGCAGAGAGCAGGCTCTGAACTGATTCCATTCAAATGCTTTTCCTGTATGAAAGGGAGCAGTGAAAGCAACGATGGATGCACCAATGTAAAGGTGATTGTGTGCTGAACAGGTCCAGCACCAGCTTTCCCTCCTGGCTCTTCTGCTGTGGGAGCAGAGGCCAAACGTTCGTGCTGTACTCACTGTGCTGCTGGGCAGCTGAAAGCGACCAGCTGAGAATTTGGATTCAAATGGACTTTTAGGTATGAAACCGAGGAGAGACTGCAATGATGGTGACACCGTTGCAAAGCAGCCTGTGTGCTGAAGAGGCCCAGCACCAGCTTTCCCTGCTGGTTCTTCTGCTGTGGGAGCAGATGCCACTGTTCTTTCTGTGCTGACTGTGTTGCTGCCAGCAGAGAGCAGGCTCTGAACTGATTCCATTCAAATGCTTTTCCTGCATGAAAGGGAGCAGTGAAAGCAACGATGGATGCACCAATGTAAAGGTGATTGTGTGCTGAACAGGTCCAGCACCAGCTTTCAATCCTGGCTCTTCTGCTGTGGGAGCAGAAGCCAAACGTTCGTGCTGTACTCACTGTGCTGCCTGCAGCTGAGAGCGACCAGCTGAGAATTTGGATTCAAATGGACTTTTAGGTATGAAACCGAGGAGAGACTGCAATGATGGTGACACCGTTGCAAAGCAGCCTGTGTGCTGAAGAGGCCCAGCATTAGCTTTCCCTGCTGGTTCTTCTGCTGTGGGAGCAGATGCCACTGTTCATTCTGTGCTGACTGTGTTGCTGCGCAGCAGAGAGCAGGCTCTGGACTGATTCCATTCAAATGCTTTTCCTGTATGAAAGGGAGCAGTGAAAGCAACGATGGATGCACCAATGTAAAGGTGATTGTGTGCTGAACAGTGAGAGCGACCAGCTGAGAATTTGGATTCAAATGGACTTTTAGGTATGAAACCGAGGAGAGACTGCAATGATGGTGACACCGTTGCAAAGCAGCCTGTGTGCTGAAGAGGCCCAGCACTAGCTTTCCCTGCTGGTTCTTCTGCTGTGGGAGCAGATGCCACTGTTCTTTCTGTGCTGTCTGTGTTGCTGCGCTGCAGAGAGCAGGCTGTGAACTGATTCCATTCAAATGCTTTTCCTGTATGAAAGGGAGCTGTGAAAGCAACGATGGATGCACCAATGTAAAGGTGATTGTGTGCTGAACAGGTCCAGCACAAGCTTTCTATCCTGGCTCTTCTGCTGTGGGAGCAGAAGCCAAACGTTCGTGCTGTACTCACTGTGCTGCTGGGCAGCTGAAAGCGACCAGCTGAGAATTTGGATTCAAATGGACTTTTAGGTATGAAACCGAGGAGAGACTGCAATGATGGTGACACCGTTGCAAAGCAGCCTGTGTGCTGAAGAGGCCCAGCATTAGCTTTCCCTGCTGGTTCTTCTGCTGTGGGAGCAGATGCCACTGTTCATTCTGTGCTGACTGTGTTGCTGCGCAGCAGAGAGCAGGCTCTGAACTGATTCCATTCAAATGCTTTTCCTGTATGAAAGGGAGCAGTGAAAGCAACGATGGATGCACCAATGTAAAGGTGATTGTGTGCTGAACAGGTCCAGCACCAGCTTTCAATCCTGGCTCTTCTGCTGTGGGAGCAGAAGCCAAACGTTCGTGCTGTACTCACTGTGCTGCCTGCAGCTGAGAGCGACCAGCTGAGAATTTGGATTCAAATGGACTTTTAGGTATGAAACCGAGGAGAGACTGCAATGATGGTGACACCGTTGCAAAGCAGCCTGTGTGCTGAAGAGGCCCAGCATTAGCTTTCCCTGCTGGTTCTTCTGCTGTGGGAGCAGATGCCACTGTTCATTCTGTGCTGACTGTGTTGCTGCGCAGCAGAGAGCAGGCTCTGAACTGATTCCATTCAAATGCTTTTCCTGTATGAAAGGGAGCAGTGAAAGCAACGATGGATGCACCAATGTAAAGGTGATTGTGTGCTGAACAGGTCCAGCACCAGCTTTCAATCCTGGCTCTTCTGCTGTGGGAGCAGAAGCCAAACGTTCGTGCTGTACTCACTGTGCTGCCTGCAGCTGAGAGAGACCAGCTGAGAATTTGGATTCAAATGGACTTTTAGGTATGAAACCGAGGAGAGACTGCAATGATGGTGACACCGTTGCAAAGCAGCCTGTGTGCTGAAGAGGCCCAGCACCAGCTTTCCCTGCTGGTTCTTCTGCTGTGGGAGCAGATGCCACTGTTCATTTTGTGCTGACTGTGTTGCTGCGCAGCAGAGAGCAGGCTCTGGACTGATTCCATTCAAATGCTTTTCCTGTATGAAAGTGAGCAGTGAAAGCAACGATGGATGCACCAATGTAAAGGTGATTGTGTGCTGAACAGGTCCAGCACCAGCTTTCCCTCCTGGCTCTTCTGCTGTGGGAGCAGAAGCCAAACGTTCGTGCTGTACTCACTGTGCTGCTGGGCAGCTGAAAGCGACCAGCTGAGAATTTGGATTCAAATGGACTTTTAGGTATGAAACCGAGGAGAGACTGCAATGATGGTGACACCGTTGCAAAGCAGCCTGTGTGCTGAAGAGGCCCAGCACCAGCTTTCCCTGCTGGTTCTTCTGCTGTGGGAGCAGATGCCACTGTTCTTTCTGTGCTGACTGTGTTGCTGCGCAGCAGAGAGCAGGCTCTGAACTGATTCCATTCAAATGCTTTTCCTGTATGAAAGGGAGCAGTGAAAGCAACGATGGATGCACCAATGTAAAGGTGATTGTGTGCTGAACAGGTCCAGCACCAGCTTTCAATCCTGACACTTCTGCTGTGGGAGCAGAGGCCAAACGTTCGTGCTGTACTCACTGTGCTGCCTGCAGCAGAGAGCGACCAGCTGAGAATTTGGATTCAAATGGACTTTTAGGTATGAAACCGAGGAGAGACTGCAATGATGGTGACACCGTTGCAAAGCAGCCTGTGTGCTGAAGAGGCCCAGCATTAGCTTTCCCTGCTGGTTCTTCTGCTGTGGGAGCAGATGCCACTGTTCATTCTGCGCTGACTGTGTTGCTGCGCAGCAGAGAGCAGGCTCTGGACTAATTCCATTCAAATGCTTTTCCTGTATGAAAGTGAGCAGTGAAAGCAACGATGGATGCACCAATGTAAAGGTGATTGTGTGCTGAACAGGTCCAGCACCAGCTTTCCCTCCTGGCTCTTCTGCTGTGGGAGCAGAAGCCAAACGTTCGTGCTGTACTCACTGTGCTGCTGCAGCTGAGAGCGACCAGCTGAGAATTTGGATTCAAATGGACTTTTAGGTATGAAACCGAGGAGAGACTGCAATGATGGTGACACCGTTGCAAAGCAGCCTGTGTGCTGAAGAGGCCCAGCACTAGCTTTCCCTGCTGGTTCTTCTGCTGTGGGAGCAGATGCCACTGTTCTTTCTGTGCTGTGTTGCTGCGCAGCAGAGAGCAGGCTGTGAACTGATTCCATTCAAATGCTTTTCCTGTATGAAAGGGAGCAGTGAAAGCAACGATGGATGCACCAATGTAAAGGTGATTGTGTGCTGAACAGGTCCAGCACAAGCTTTCCCTCCTGGCTCTTCTGCTGTGGGAGCAGAAGCCAAACGTTCGTGCTGTACTCACTGTGCTGCCTGCAGCTGAGAGCGACCAGCTGAGAATTTGGATTCAAATGGACTTTTAGGTATGAAACCGAGGAGAGACTGCAATGATGGTGACACCGTTGCAAAGCAGCCTGTGTGCTGAAGAGGCCCAGCACCAGCTTTCCCTGCTGGTTCTTCTGCTGTGGGAGCAGATGCCACTGTTCGTTTTGTGCTGACTGTGTTGCTGCGCAGCAGAGAGCAGGCTCTGGACTGATTCCATTCAAATGCTTTTCCTGTATGAAAGTGAGCAGTGAAAGCAACGATGGATGCACCAATGTAAAGGTGATTCTGCGATGAACAGGTCCAGCACCAGCTTTCCCTCCTGGCTCTTCTGCTGTGGGAGCAGAGGCCAAACGTTCGTGCTGTACTCACTGTGCTGCTGGGCAGCTGAAAGCGACCAGCTGAGAATTTGGATTCAAATGGACTTTTAGGTATGAAACCGAGGAGAGACTGCAATGATGGTGACACCGTTGCAAAGCAGCCTGTGTGCTGAAGAGGCCCAGCACTAGCTTTCCCTGCTGGTTCTTCTGCTGTGGGAGCAGATGCCACTGTTCTTTCTGTGCTGACTGTGTTGCTGCCAGCAGAGAGCAGGCTCTGAACTGATTCCATTCAAATGCTTTTCCTGTATGAAAGGCAGCACCAGCTTTCAATCCTGACTCTTCTGCTGTGGGAGCAGAGGCCAAACGTTCTTGCTGTACTCACTGTGCTGCTGGGCAGCTGAGAGCGACCAGCTGAGAATTTGGATTCAAATGGACTTTTAGGTATGAAACCGAGGAGAGACTGCAATGATGGTGACACCGTTGCAAAGCAGCCTGTGTGCTGAAGAGGCCCAGCACCAGCTTTCCCTGCTGGTTCTTCTGCTGTGGGAGCAGATGCCACTGTTCATTCTGTGCTGACTGTGTTGCTGCGCAGCAGAGAGCAGGCTCTGAACTGATTCCATTCAAATGCTTTTCCTGTATGAAAGGGAGCAGTGAAAGCAACGATGGATGCACCAATGTAAAGGTGATTGTGTGCTGAACAGGTCCAGCACAAGCTTTCAATCCTGCAAATGGACTTTTAGGTATGAAACCGAGGAGAGACTGCAATGATGGTGACACCGTTGCAAAGCAGCCTGTGTGCTGAAGAGGCCCAGCACTAGCTTTCCCTGCTGGTTCTTCTGCTGTGGGAGCAGATGCCACTGTTCATTCTGTGCTGACTGTGTTGCTGCGCAGCAGAGAGAGCAG
>NW_026914279.1:0-6484 GCF_034315485.1 Pezoporus occidentalis | reverse complement strand
AGGCCTATGAAGAGTTCCTCTCTATCCTATCTGAATAAGTTGCTTCACATGTTGTCTCTTTCTTGAGGGATTGTCCAAATGTCTCTATTTTTCATGAAAACTCCACAGAAACTTTGATTAAAAGTTATAAAGTGAGCATTTCACTTCACACCAATTAAATTAGATTTTGACTGGTTGCCATAATCATTCATTGATTATTCTCACAAGTTCTTTGCAGAAGACCGGTTTCCAAAGGTGCTTATTTTAAAACATTTATTCGTTTGTCATTATAAAAGTACATGTCTTCCAGCAATGTACAGTTCATTAAACAGAAATGGTGTGTTTGGATTAAATATAAAAACCCCTCCATCTACTGTTTCATTTAGAGCATCTTCTCTAATAATGTGATGACATACAAAGGGGATGAATGTATTCCTAAAGCCAGACCTGGTACTGAGCATCCAAGAAAGAAGTAGGACCACATCCCAGGAAGATTTTAGTTGGGACACATTCTGGCCACATCTAACTTGGTGTGCTAATCAAGTCCTTACTTTTCACTACTTACATGGAGTTTTAATGATTGGATGTCATTTAGGAATCCTAATCCCAGATTGGTTTATGTTGGAAGGGACCTATAGCTCGAAAAAGGCCCTCATGGGCAGGGACCCCTCCAGGAATTGCTCAAGCCCCTGGAACCTGCCCTTGAACCTGCCAGGAGGCAGCCACAGCTTCTCTGGGCACCCTGCCGACTGGACCCACAGTAAACGAATTCCTTCCTTACATCCAGGTTGGACACCACCTGTTTCATTTTGGAATCCCTGCCATGGCTTGGGGTTGATTTTACCCCTTTCCCACTCCCTGGTTTTGTGATACCGATTGACTCCTACATTTACCCCTGTGTAGCCCCCTTCAGACACTGGTAGCTGTGCCAAAAGGTCCCCCAACAAATCTTCCTTGTAGGCCCTTACAGCTCTGTGGATCTCGGGGCCTTGACACCATTGAGGGGGCTGCTCCAAAGCCCATGGGGCCACCCGTGGGCCTCCCTTTGGGGGGACAGTCCCGGGAAAGCTCCAGGTTCAGAAGGATTCCCCTTGGGGAGAAGGACTTGGGGGTGTGGTCAATGAGAAAATGAACATGGGCCGGCAGTGTGTGCTTGCAGCCCAGAAACCAACTGTATCCTGGGCTGCATCCAAAGGAGCGTGACCAGCAGGTTGAAGGAGGTGATCCTGCCCCTTTACTCTGCTCTTGTGAGACCTCACCTGGAGCATTGTGTGCAGTTCTGGTGTCCTCAACATAAAAGGGACATGGAACTGTTGGAACAAGTCCAGAGGAGGCCACGAGGATGATCAGGGGACTGGAGCACCTCCTGTATGAAGACAGGCTGAGGAAGTTGGGGCTGTTCAGCCTGGAGAAGAGAAGGCTGCGTGGAGACCTCAGAGCAGCCTTCAGTATCTGAAAAGGAGCTATAGGGATGCTGGGGATGGGACTCTTATTAGGACTGTAGTGATAGGACAAGGGGTAACGGTTAACTTAAACAGGGGAAGTTTAGGTTGGATATAGAAGAAATTCCTTCCTGTGAGGGTGGTGAGGCACTGAAATGGGTTGCCCAGGGAAGTTGTGAATGTTCCATCCTGGCAGTGTTAAAGGGCCCTAGGTTGGATAGGCCTTGGGTGATATGGTTTATGTGAGGTGTCCCTGTCCATGGCAGGGGGTTGGAACTTGATGATCTTAAGGTCCTTTCCAACCCTAACTATTCTATGATTCAAAGGGGATTTGTAGACCCCCCAAAACTGTTCAGAACTGCCTGAATACCAGAGCAGAACCTGATGGTCCATTGCCTCAGCCATCAAGCTCTAAGGGTGATGAAGCAGGAATAGTATGCCACAAGGCACTGGAGGTGTCTGTTCCTTCCCTCAAATGGGGGGGGGGGGGGGGGGGGGGGGGGGGGGGGGGGGGGGGGGGGGGGGGGGGGGGGGGGGGGGGGGGGGGGGGGGAGCCTCCTTTTTGTGGGAACTATTTCATTTAGCACCATTTAGACAAAAACACCATGGGCTGTCTCAGGTGTGCTATTGAAGGGGCTGATATTTATTTAAATGTTCCTGGTCGGGAGTTTAAACTGTCAGCCGGTCTGCCTTTTGGACTTACTGGAAGCCCAGGCCTTTTTTCCTGCAAAAGGACTTTTTAGTAAAACTGGCGCAGGTGTCTTTCCCCAAAAACTGGATGGTCATAAAAGGGGAAAAAGGGTTGAAGAGGTGATCCTCCCCCCTTTTTAGACCCCCTAAAAGCATTGGGGGTTTGGGGCCTAAAAAAAAAGGGCCCACTTTGGAATGTAAAACCACCACAATACAGTTTGGCCCCCTTTAGGTAGAATTGGGGTTATGGAAAGAGGGTGGTGGAGACCTCAAGCCCTTGTTTTAAAGGGATTAAGGATTGGAAGACTCTATTAGGACTGATTAAAAGGGCAAAGGAAACCAAGGGAATTTGGGGGAAAATTCGGAAGAAACCTTCCAAGGTGGTGAGGACCCGGGGTTTTCCCAGTAAATTGTTTCCCTGCTTCAGGCGGGTTAAACCCTTTGGGCCCTTCAGTTCCTCCTCCAAGGTTCCTACTTTTAGCCTTTCCCAACCCTAAATTCTTGTTTTAAACAGCCCCTTTTTATCAACCGGGGGAATTTTCCGTTTGCCTTTGGGGTCCCAGGTTACCCTTTTTGGGGAACGATCCAGGCGGGATGTAGGTTCAAATACCCTTTTTTTGGGGTTTTTCTTTTAAACCATTGACCAAAAAAGGTGCTATCGGGTTTTTAAAAGGATCCCCTTTTAAATGTTTCCCTGGGAAAGGTATCTTCAAAGTGCCCACAAATTTTGCTGTCCTCCAATTTGACAAAAACAGCCTCAAGGTTTCCCAAAAAGGGATTAATTCCTTTTTTTAAGATTATCACTCAAATAAGTTTTGGACCATGGTTAAATGCTCTGATGGAATTTGGAATGCCTTACAGACCAGTTCCTGTACTGATGGTTCACCTTGTAGTGGGAACACCCAAAGCCTCTTCCAGGGATCCCCTCCCCGGTGTACTCAGGCTAGAACTAGGTTAAATTATTGGGAGGGGATTTAACGTTTTCCTTTCTTTCTTACAAAATTGATCAGTAAAATTTATAATGTATTCTTTAATTCAAGGGACCTGTTAGAAAAACCCACCTGAAGGACTCATGTTGAAAAAAAGATAGGACTGATTTAGAATGCCATTTTTTAAAACTTTATAAAGCAATATCTGTTCCTCACTGAGGATGGCTCAGACAATGTCTGGGTTACCTCCATGAGGCAAATTTTCCCCCAGCGTGTACGGGATCAAGCGCCCATTTAAAGGCAAAATCTGGCAGGACTTCTATGACTGGAGAAAAGGGTCTTTCCGGACAGGTGGGATTAGTTTTACCAAGAAATTTTCCGTGAGGCCTAGGCTGACTTGCCGGAAGCTTCAGAATTGGCTTGTCAGCAAGGAACTAATTTTGGGGAAAATACAAGGGAAGTCCTGAAAGGGTTGGAAAGACTCTTAAAATTGTATTGTCAGTTCATTCTACCCTGAATAAAAGAAGTAGAGGGTTTTTAAAGCTTCAAAGGAAGCCCAAATTGAAGCTGTTAAATCTGACAGTTTACGTCAATTAAGGTTAATAGGTTTTAGGAATTGGGCAACTATGGCTTATAATTTTTATTTTTCAGTTTTGGGTAAAGAACAAATTCTGAAGCTTCCAGCTAAAAAAGTTTTCTTAAAGAAAGGGCTATCCAAAATAATGTATTGTTGGTATAGAAATTAATCCTATTTCTACCACTTATTCGAAACTGATACCAAAGGGACCCTTTCCCTTTTACCCTTGAGTGACCACGGGCTGTCCAAAGACAAAAAAAAAAAAAGGGTTTTTTTCAAAAGTAATGAAAGGGCTTTTGAATGGGCTTGGGGAACTAGATGTCTGGGCATAAAGTCATCGGCTCAAATAGAAACAAAAAATTTAAATAATAAGATGAATTTTAATATTTGAATAAATTAAAAGGATAAAGAATAAGTTAATCTAAGTATAATAAGTTTTTCCTTGTTGGGGGTAATCCTTTGTCCGGTTTAAAATTTTTCCCACGGGGATGCCAGTAAGTGACCACAGGTGGAATCCTCAGCCCACCCAAAGTTTCTCTCCTAAGCCCCGCTTCAAATCCATCCCAGAGGGGGTTAAAGACTGATAGGCATCTTCCCTTAAGGTGGTCAAAAATAGAGTTTCCATTGGGAAACCCTGTGGAGTTCCCTTTGCATTGCAATTTATCAACCAGATTTGGGAGTGCATTTCCGAATGCTTCTTGCATAGAAAAAGATTTGGGGTTTCCAATTATTTTCCTGCTGTTCAGGGTCCTTGTTTTGCTTTCCCTTTCTTACCCCATGCCTAAACCCAAAATCAATTCCTGAATGGATAACATTCGCTTTGTTTAACAACCACTTGGGCTTTTTAAAATTTCTTAGACCCCTCTAATTTTAAAGGGCCAAAGCCTAGGAGGAAATGAAGGGTGAAGCTGGTGCTTGAAAACCCCCCCCCAAATTTCCCTATCTAACCGGGGCCGGGTTTAAAGGGGCCTGGGAAAGCTTGGGACAACTCCGCCACATCTTTTGCAAAAAGCATTTAAAGTTTCATTTCTATAAGATTTGGGCCCTTTTAGGGAAGAGAACTGGTTTTTCAAAAATCACTAGGCAATTAAATAAGAAGAAAAGAATTGTGGGTGGGAAGACATTTCCAAAAATTGTGTTTTAAATTTATTTTGGGAATTCATTTAATTTTTGTTTAAATAACACAAACAATGTGTTTTTGTGTTTTTTTGGTGTAAAGAAAGAGATCCAAAAAGGGAGCCATTAGAAAGGCCTGCATGTTCCTTTTGGGTTATCTTTTTATCCAGCTTGGCGGGGAAGGAAAAGGTTCTAAGCTCGGGTTTCCCCATTTTGTACAGTTTTGGGACAAATCTCTAGAATCATAGAATAGTTAGGGTTGGAAAGGACCTTAAGATCATACCCAAAACCCCCTGCCATGAGGACACCTCACAAAAACCATTCACCCAAGGCCTATCCAACCTGGGCCTTGAACACTGCCAGGGATAGAACATTCACAACTTTCCCCGGGCCCAAACCCCTTCCATGCCTCACCACCCTCAAGAAAGAATTTCCCTTCTATATCCAACCTAAACTTCCCCTTTTAAGTTTAACCTGTTCCCTTGTTATCACTACAGTCCTAAAGAAGAGTCCTCCCAGCATCCTTCTCCCTTTCAGATACTGGGAAAGGGTGCTCTGAGGTTCCCGCAGCCTTCTCTTCTCCAGGCTGAACAGCCCCAACTTCCTAGCCTTCTTCATAGGAGGTGTCCCCCGTCTATCCCCCCCTGATTGGCCCTCGGCTTTTTAAAGTTGGGCCCATGGAAAACACCAGATGGGCCCCAAGGCAGGGAGGCGACAAACCCTAAAGGGGGGTCACCTCCTTTGACAGCCCAGGTCAGTTTTTGGGCGCAACAAATCCCTTTTTCTTTCTTAAACCACACCCAAGTCCTTTTTTCCAATAAAACCGGGGGCTCCCCCAAAGGGCCGAAACTCCCGGCAACCCTAGCGTGCCGGGAGACCCGGGGGGTTGGACCTTGAAGGGTGGTTAACCTCAGCAGGTTGGTCGGGGGCTACAAGGTGAAGGCCCTCATCCAAAAGATGTAAAGGGAAAAGGCCCCGGGGTTTGTTGGGCAAACTTTGGCCCCTGCTACCAAATTTTGGGAAGGTTCCCTTTTTCCTGTCCAGGTACTTCACAGGGTTGAGGATGCTCAATCGGTCCCCAAAAACCCCGGTTGGGAGGGTTTGGGAAAGGGGGGTTGAAACTCTCAATTAACCTCCCCAGGCAGGGGTTGATGAGAGTTTTAAGGCCCCCTTTAAAACCCTGGGAACCTGCCGGGATGGGGCAGCCACAACTTTTCCCCCGCAGCGCCCCGGCTAAGGAAGATGGCCCGGTTACGTCCTTGGCATTAACCTTCCTTTTGGGCCCTTCCTTGGAAGAGTCCCCTTTTTTCTTTGTGGGTTTACATGTTTTCCCCTTTTTTTGAGTTCAAATTTTAAGGAAATCTCAAAAACTTTTTTTAAAAATTTAAATAGCACACTTCGAAAAAATTAATTTGCTGGAAAAAAGCATTATTTTAATTACAACAATTTTTAAAAAAGCACTTTAAAGGTGCTTATTTAGAAAAAAAAATTATTAATTTGAATTAACAGTCAAATTTTAAATGTTAAGTATCTCATTTTTAATAAAGTTTGAAAATTTCATTAAATCATTTGACAATTTCCCTCAAAAGGAACAACAGAAGGGATTTAATGTGAAACTCTCACAGGGCCTGTAGGGGCACCCCAAGGGGGGGGGAACCTCCCGGGGGGGGTGGGTGGCCTTGGCAAAGCCCCCGGGGGGGGCCTACAGGGGGCCCGAGAATTCCCCCCCCCCTTTGGATTGGAAAGGGCTT
>NW_026914278.1:0-9722 GCF_034315485.1 Pezoporus occidentalis | reverse complement strand
CTGGTCGCTTCCAGTTGCCCAGCAGCATAGTGTGTACAGCACGAACGTTTGGCTTCTGCTCCCACAGCAGAAGAGCCAGGATTGAAAGCTTGTGCTGGACCTGTTCAGCACACAATCACCTTTACATTGGTGCATCCATCGTTGCTTTCACTGCTCCCTTTCATACAGGAAAAGCATTTGAATGGAATCAGTTCAGAGCCTGCTCTCTGCTGGCAGCAACACAGTCAGCACAGAAAGAACAGTGGCATCTGCTCCCACAGCAGAAGAACCAGCAGGGAAAGCTAGTGCTGGGCCTCTTCAGCACACAGGCTGCTTTGCAACGGTGTCACCATCATTGCAGTCTCTCCTCGGTTTCATACCTAAAACTCCATTTGAATCCAAATTCTCAGCTGGTCGCTCTCAGCTGCCCAGCAGCACAGTGAGTACAGCACGAACGTTTGGCTTCTGCTCCCACAGCAGAAGAGCCAGGATTGAAAGCTTGTGCTGGACCTGTTCAGCACACAATCACCTTTACATTGGTGCATCCATCGTTGCTTTCACTGCTCCCTTTCATACAGGAAAAGCATTTGAATGGAATCAGTTCAGAGCCTGCTCTCTGCTGCGCAGCAACACTGTCAGCACAGAATGAACAGTGGCATCTGCTCCCACAGCAGAAGAACCAGCAGGGAAAGCTAGTGCTGGGCCTCTTCAGCACACAGGCTGCTTTGCAACGGTGTCACCATCATTGCAGTCTCTCCTCGGTTTCATACCTAAAACTCCATTTGAATCCAAATTCTCAGCTGGTCGCTTTCAGTTGCCCAGCAGCACAGTGAGTACAGCACGAACGTTTGGCTTCTGCTCCCACAGCAGAAGAGCCAGGATTGAAAGCTTGTGCTGGACCTGTTCAGCACACAATCACCTTTACATTGGTGCATCCATCGTTGCTTTCACTGCTCCCTTTCATACAGGAAAAGCATTTGAATGGAATCAGTTCAGAGCCTGCTCTCTGCTGCGCAGCAACACAGTCAGCACAGAAAGAACAGTGGCATCTGCTCCCACAGCAGAAGAACCAGCAGGGAAAGCTAGTGCTGGGCCTCTTCAGCACACAGGCTGCTTTGCAACGGTGTCACCATCATTGCAGTCTCTCCTCGGTTTCATACCTAAAACTCCATTTGAATCCAAATTCTCAGCTGGTCTCTTTCAGTTGCCCAGCAGCACAGTGAGTACAGCACGAACGTTTGGCTTCTGCTCCCACAGCAGAAGAGCCAGGATTGAAAGCTTGTGCTGGACCTGTTCAGCACACAATCACCTTTACATTGGTGCATCCATCGTTGCTTTCACTGCTCCCTTTCATACAGGAAAAGCATTTGAATGGAATCAGTTCAGAGCCTGCTCTCTGCTGCGCAGCAACACAGTCAGCACAGAATGAACAGTGGCATCTGCTCCCACAGCAGAAGAACCAGCAGGGAAAGCTAGTGCTGGGCCTCTTCAGCACACAGGCTGCTTTGCAACGGTGTCACCATCATTGCAGTCTCTCCTCGGTTTCATACCTAAAACTCCATTTGAATCCAAATTCTCAGCTGGTCGCTTTCAGTTGCCCAGCAGCACAGTGAGTACAGCACGAACGTTTGGCTTCTGCTCCCACAGCAGAAGAGCCAGGATTGAAAGCTTGTGCTGGACCTGTTCAGCACACAATCACCTTTACATTGGTGCATCCATCGTTGCTTTCACTGCTCCCTTTCATACAGGAAAAGCATTTGAATGGAATCAGTTCAGAGCCTGCTCTCTGCTGGCAGCAACACAGTCAGCACAGAAAGAACAGTGGCATCTGCTCCCACAGCAGAAGAACCAGCAGGGAAAGCTAGTGCTGGGCCTCTTCAGCACACAGGCTGCTTTGCAACGGTGTCACCATCATTGCAGTCTCTCCTCGGTTTCATACCTAAAACTCCATTTGAATCCAAATTCTCAGCTGGTCGCTTTCAGTTGCCCAGCAGCACAGTGAGTACAGCACGAACGTTTGGCTTCTGCTCCCACAGCAGAAGAGCCAGGATTGAAAGCTTGTGCTGGACCTGTTCAGCACACAATCACCTTTACATTGGTGCATCCATCGTTGCTTTCACTGCTCCCTTTCATACAGGAAAAGCATTTGAATGGAATCAGTTCAGAGCCTGCTCTCTGCTGGCAGCAACACAGTCAGCACAGAAAGAACAGTGGCATCTGCTCCCACAGCAGAAGAACCAGCAGGGAAAGCTAGTGCTGGGCCTCTTCAGCACACAGGCTGCTTTGCAACGGTGTCACCATCATTGCAGTCTCTCCTCGGTTTCATACCTAAAACTCCATTTGAATCCAAATTCTCAGCTGGTCGCTTTCAGTTGCCCAGCAGCACAGTGAGTACAGCACGAACGTTTGGCTTCTGCTCCCACAGCAGAAGAGCCAGGATTGAAAGCTTGTGCTGGACCTGTTCAGCACACAATCACCTTTACATTGGTGCATCCATCGTTGCTTTCACTGCTCCCTTTCATACAGGAAAAGCATTTGAATGGAATCAGTTCAGAGCCTGCTCTCTGCTGGCAGCAACACAGTCAGCACAGAAAGAACAGTGGCATCTGCTCCCACAGCAGAAGAACCAGCAGGGAAAGCTAGTGCTGGGCCTCTTCAGCACACAGGCTGCTTTGCAACGGTGTCACCATCATTGCAGTCTCTCCTCGGTTTCATACCTAAAACTCCATTTGAATCCAAATTCTCAGCTGGTCGCTTTCAGTTGCCCAGCAGCACAGTGAGTACAGCACGAACGTTTGGCTTCTGCTCCCACAGCAGAAGAGCCAGGATTGAAAGCTTGTGCTGGACCTGTTCAGCACACAATCACCTTTACATTGGTGCATCCATCGTTGCTTTCACTGCTCCCTTTCATACAGGAAAAGCATTTGAATGGAATCAGTTCAGAGCCTGCTCTCTGCTGCGCAGCAACACTGTCAGCACAGAATGAACAGTGGCATCTGCTCCCACAGCAGAAGAACCAGCAGGGAAAGCTAGTGCTGGGCCTCTTCAGCACACAGGCTGCTTTGCAACGGTGTCACCATCATTGCAGTCTCTCCTCGGTTTCATACCTAAAACTCCATTTGAATCCAAATTCTCAGCTGGTCGCTTTCAGTTGCCCAGCAGCACAGTGAGTACAGCACGAACGTTTGGCTTCTGCTCCCACAGCAGAAGAGCCAGGATTGAAAGCTTGTGCTGGACCTGTTCAGCACACAATCACCTTTACATTGGTGCATCCATCGTTGCTTTCACTGCTCCCTTTCATACAGGAAAAGCATTTGAATGGAATCAGTTCAGAGCCTGCTCTCTGCTGGCAGCAACACAGTCAGCACAGAAAGAACAGTGGCATCTGCTCCCACAGCAGAAGAACCAGCAGGGAAAGCTAGTGCTGGGCCTCTTCAGCACACAGGCTGCTTTGCAACGGTGTCACCATCATTGCAGTCTCTCCTCGGTTTCATACCTAAAACTCCATTTGAATCCAAATTCTCAGCTGGTCGCTTTCAGTTGCCCAGCAGCACAGTGAGTACAGCACGAACGTTTGGCTTCTGCTCCCACAGCAGAAGAGCCAGGATTGAAAGCTTGTGCTGGACCTGTTCAGCACACAATCACCTTTACATTGGTGCATCCATCGTTGCTTTCACTGCTCCCTTTCATACAGGAAAAGCATTTGAATGGAATCAGTTCAGAGCCTGCTCTCTGCTGGCAGCAACACAGTCAGCACAGAAAGAACAGTGGCATCTGCTCCCACAGCAGAAGAACCAGCAGGGAAAGCTAGTGCTGGGCCTCTTCAGCACACAGGCTGCTTTGCAACGGTGTCACCATCATTGCAGTCTCTCCTCGGTTTCATACCTAAAACTCCATTTGAATCCAAATTCTCAGCTGGTCGCTTTCAGTTGCCCAGCAGCACAGTGAGTACAGCACGAACGTTTGGCTTCTGCTCCCACAGCAGAAGAGCCAGGATTGAAAGCTTGTGCTGGACCTGTTCAGCACACAATCACCTTTACATTGGTGCATCCATCGTTGCTTTCACTGCTCCCTTTCATACAGGAAAAGCATTTGAATGGAATCAGTTCAGAGCCTGCTCTCTGCTGCGCAGCAACACAGTCAGCACAGAATGAACAGTGGCATCTGCTCCCACAGCAGAAGAACCAGCAGGGAAAGCTAGTGCTGGGCCTCTTCAGCACACAGGCTGCTTTGCAACGGTGTCACCATCATTGCAGTCTCTCCTCGGTTTCATACCTAAAACTCCATTTGAATCCAAATTCTCAGCTGGTCGCTTTCAGTTGCCCAGCAGCACAGTGAGTACAGCACGAACGTTTGGCTTCTGCTCCCACAGCAGAAGAGCCAGGATTGAAAGCTTGTGCTGGACCTGTTCAGCACACAATCACCTTTACATTGGTGCATCCATCGTTGCTTTCACTGCTCCCTTTCATACAGGAAAAGCATTTGAATGGAATCAGTTCAGAGCCTGCTCTCTGCTGCGCAGCAACACTGTCAGCACAGAATGAACAGTGGCATCTGCTCCCACAGCAGAAGAACCAGCAGGGAAAGCTAGTGCTGGGCCTCTTCAGCACACAGGCTGCTTTGCAACGGTGTCACCATCATTGCAGTCTCTCCTCGGTTTCATACCTAAAACTCCATTTGAATCCAAATTCTCAGCTGGTCGCTTTCAGTTGCCCAGCAGCACAGTGAGTACAGCACGAACGTTTGGCTTCTGCTCCCACAGCAGAAGAGCCAGGATTGAAAGCTTGTGCTGGACCTGTTCAGCACACAATCACCTTTACATTGGTGCATCCATCGTTGCTTTCACTGCTCCCTTTCATACAGGAAAAGCATTTGAATGGAATCAGTTCAGAGCCTGCTCTCTGCTGGCAGCAACACAGTCAGCACAGAAAGAACAGTGGCATCTGCTCCCACAGCAGAAGAACCAGCAGGGAAAGCTAGTGCTGGGCCTCTTCAGCACACAGGCTGCTTTGCAACGGTGTCACCATCATTGCAGTCTCTCCTCGGTTTCATACCTAAAACTCCATTTGAATCCAAATTCTCAGCTGGTCGCTTTCAGTTGCCCAGCAGCACAGTGAGTACAGCACGAACGTTTGGCTTCTGCTCCCACAGCAGAAGAGCCAGGATTGAAAGCTTGTGCTGGACCTGTTCAGCACACAATCACCTTTACATTGGTGCATCCATCGTTGCTTTCACTGCTCCCTTTCATACAGGAAAAGCATTTGAATGGAATCAGTTCAGAGCCTGCTCTCTGCTGCGCAGCAACACTGTCAGCACAGAAAGAACAGTGGCATCTGCTCCCACAGCAGAAGAACCAGCAGGGAAAGCTAGTGCTGGGCCTCTTCAGCACACAGGCTGCTTTGCAACGGTGTCACCATCATTGCAGTCTCTCCTCGGTTTCATACCTAAAACTCCATTTGAATCCAAATTCTCAGCTGGTCGCTTTCAGTTGCCCAGCAGCACAGTGAGTACAGCACGAACGTTTGGCTTCTGCTCCCACAGCAGAAGAGCCAGGATTGAAAGCTTGTGCTGGACCTGTTCAGCACACAATCACCTTTACATTGGTGCATCCATCGTTGCTTTCACTGCTCCCTTTCATACAGGAAAAGCATTTGAATGGAATCAGTTCAGAGCCTGCTCTCTGCTGGCAGCAACACAGTCAGCACAGAATGAACAGTGGCATCTGCTCCCACAGCAGAAGAACCAGCAGGGAAAGCTAGTGCTGGGCCTCTTCAGCACACAGGCTGCTTTGCAACGGTGTCACCATCATTGCAGTCTCTCCTCGGTTTCATACCTAAAACTCCATTTGAATCCAAATTCTCAGCTGGTCGCTTTCAGTTGCCCAGCAGCACAGTGAGTACAGCACGAACGTTTGGCTTCTGCTCCCACAGCAGAAGAGCCAGGATTGAAAGCTTGTGCTGGACCTGTTCAGCACACAATCACCTTTACATTGGTGCATCCATCGTTGCTTTCACTGCTCCCTTTCATACAGGAAAAGCATTTGAATGGAATCAGTTCAGAGCCTGCTCTCTGCTGCGCAGCAACACTGTCAGCACAGAATGAACAGTGGCATCTGCTCCCACAGCAGAAGAACCAGCAGGGAAAGCTAGTGCTGGGCCTCTTCAGCACACAGGCTGCTTTGCAACGGTGTCACCATCATTGCAGTCTCTCCTCGGTTTCATACCTAAAACTCCATTTGAATCCAAATTCTCAGCTGGTCGCTTTCAGTTGCCCAGCAGCACAGTGAGTACAGCACGAACGTTTGGCTTCTGCTCCCACAGCAGAAGAGCCAGGATTGAAAGCTTGTGCTGGACCTGTTCAGCACACAATCACCTTTACATTGGTGCATCCATCGTTGCTTTCACTGCTCCCTTTCATACAGGAAAAGCATTTGAATGGAATCAGTTCAGAGCCTGCTCTCTGCTGCGCAGCAACACTGTCAGCACAGAATGAACAGTGGCATCTGCTCCCACAGCAGAAGAACCAGCAGGGAAAGCTAGTGCTGGGCCTCTTCAGCACACAGGCTGCTTTGCAACGGTGTCACCATCATTGCAGTCTCTCCTCGGTTTCATACCTAAAACTCCATTTGAATCCAAATTCTCAGCTGGTCGCTTTCAGTTGCCCAGCAGCACAGTGAGTACAGCACGAACGTTTGGCTTCTGCTCCCACAGCAGAAGAGCCAGGATTGAAAGCTTGTGCTGGACCTGTTCAGCACACAATCACCTTTACATTGGTGCATCCATCGTTGCTTTCACTGCTCCCTTTCATACAGGAAAAGCATTTGAATGGAATCAGTTCAGAGCCTGCTCTCTGCTGGCAGCAACACAGTCAGCACAGAAAGAACAGTGGCATCTGCTCCCACAGCAGAAGAACCAGCAGGGAAAGCTAGTGCTGGGCCTCTTCAGCACACAGGCTGCTTTGCAACGGTGTCACCATCATTGCAGTCTCTCCTCGGTTTCATACCTAAAACTCCATTTGAATCCAAATTCTCAGCTGGTCGCTTTCAGTTGCCCAGCAGCACAGTGAGTACAGCACGAACGTTTGGCTTCTGCTCCCACAGCAGAAGAGCCAGGATTGAAAGCTTGTGCTGGACCTGTTCAGCACACAATCACCTTTACATTGGTGCATCCATCGTTGCTTTCACTGCTCCCTTTCATACAGGAAAAGCATTTGAATGGAATCAGTTCAGAGCCTGCTCTCTGCTGGCAGCAACACAGTCAGCACAGAAAGAACAGTGGCATCTGCTCCCACAGCAGAAGAACCAGCAGGGAAAGCTAGTGCTGGGCCTCTTCAGCACACAGGCTGCTTTGCAACGGTGTCACCATCATTGCAGTCTCTCCTCGGTTTCATACCTAAAACTCCATTTGAATCCAAATTCTCAGCTGGTCGCTTTCAGTTGCCCAGCAGCACAGTGAGTACAGCACGAACGTTTGGCTTCTGCTCCCACAGCAGAAGAGCCAGGATTGAAAGCTTGTGCTGGACCTGTTCAGCACACAATCACCTTTACATTGGTGCATCCATCGTTGCTTTCACTGCTCCCTTTCATACAGGAAAAGCATTTGAATGGAATCAGTTCAGAGCCTGCTCTCTGCTGCGCAGCAACACTGTCAGCACAGAAAGAACAGTGGCATCTGCTCCCACAGCAGAAGAACCAGCAGGGAAAGCTAGTGCTGGGCCTCTTCAGCACACAGGCTGCTTTGCAACGGTGTCACCATCATTGCAGTCTCTCCGGTTTCATACCTACTTCTGCTCCCACAGCAGAAGAGCCAGGATTGAAAGCTTGTGCTGGACCTGTTCAGCACACAATCACCTTTACATTGGTGCATCCATCGTTGCTTTCACTGCTCCCTTTCATACAGGAAAAGCATTTGAATGGAATCAGTTCAGAGCCTGCTCTCTGCTGGCAGCAACACAGTCAGCACAGAAAGAACAGTGGCATCTGCTCCCACAGCAGAAGAACCAGCAGGGAAAGCTAGTGCTGGGCCTCTTCAGCACACAGGCTGCTTTGCAACGGTGTCACCATCATTGCAGTCTCTCCTCGGTTTCATACCTAAAACTCCATTTGAATCCAAATTCTCAGCTGGTCGCTTTCAGTTGCAAAGCAGCACAGTGAGTACAGCACGAACGTTTGGCTTCTGCTCCCACAGCAGAAGAGCCAGGATTGAAAGCTTGTGCTGGACCTGTTCAGCACACAATCACCTTTACATTGGTGCATCCATCGTTGCTTTCACTGCTCCCTTTCATACAGGAAAAGCATTTGAATGGAATCAGTTCAGAGCCTGCTCTCTGCTGGCAGCAACACAGTCAGCACAGAAAGAACAGTGGCATCTGCTCCCACAGCAGAAGAACCAGCAGGGAAAGCTAGTGCTGGGCCTCTTCAGCACACAGGCTGCTTTGCAACGGTGTCACCATCATTGCAGTCTCTCCTCGGTTTCATACCTAAAACTCCATTTGAATCCAAATTCTCAGCTGGTCGCTTTCAGTTGCCCAGCAGCACAGTGAGTACAGCACGAACGTTTGGCTTCTGCTCCCACAGCAGAAGAGCCAGGATTGAAAGCTTGTGCTGGACCTGTTCAGCACACAATCACCTTTACATTGGTGCATCCATCGTTGCTTTCACTGCTCCCTTTCATACAGGAAAAGCATTTGAATGGAATCAGTTCAGAGCCTGCTCTCTGCTGCGCAGCAACACTGTCAGCACAGAAGGGAAAGCTAGTGCTGGGCCTCTTCAGCACACAGGCTGCTTTGCAACGGTGTCACCATCATTGCAGTCTCTCCTCGGTTTCATACCTAAAACTCCATTTGAATCCAAATTCTCAGCTGGTCGCTTTCAGTTGCACAGCTCCCTTTCATACAGGAAAAGCATTTGAATGGAATCAGTTCAGAGCCTGCTCTCTGCTGCGCAGCAACACTGTCAGCACAGAATGAACAGTGGCATCTGCTCCCACAGCAGAAGAACCAGCAGGGAAAGCTAGTGCTGGGCCTCTTCAGCACACAGGCTGCTTTGCAACGGTGTCACCATCATTGCAGTCTCTCCTCGGTTTCATACCTAAAACTCCATTTGAATCCAAATTCTCAGCTGGTCTCTTTCAGTTGCCCAGCAGCACAGTGAGTACAGCACGAACGTTTGGCTTCTGCTCCCACAGCAGAAGAGCCAGGATTGAAAGCTTGTGCTGGACCTGTTCAGCACACAATCACCTTTACATTGGTGCATCCATCGTTGCTTTCACTGCTCCCTTTCATACAGGAAAAGCATTTGAATGGAATCAGTTCAGAGCCTGCTCTCTGCTGGCAGCAACACAGTCAGCACAGAAAGAACAGTGGCATCTGCTCCCACAGCAGAAGAACCAGCAGGGAAAGCTAGTGCTGGGCCTCTTCAGCACACAGGCTGCTTTGCAACGGTGTCACCATCATTGCAGTCTCTCCTCGGTTTCATACCTAAAACTCCATTTGAATCCAAATTCTCAGCTGGTCTCTTTCAGTTGCCCAGCAGCACAGTGAGTACAGCACGAACGTTTGGCTTCTGCTCCCACAGCAGAAGAGCCAGGATTGAAAGCTTGTGCTGGACCTGTTCAGCACACAATCACCTTTACATTGGTGCATCCATCGTTGCTTTCACTGCTCCCTTTCATACAGGAAAAGCATTTGAATGGAATCAGTTCAGAGCCTGCTCTCTGCTGCGCAGCAACACTGTCAGCACAGAA
>NW_026914277.1:0-5000 GCF_034315485.1 Pezoporus occidentalis | reverse complement strand
AGGAAAACACAGTAAATGTAACAAAGTGAGCAAAATAAAGCATGTTCAAGAGCATTCTAATGACCCACAGAGGTACTCAACCCTAACCCTAACCCTAACCCTAACACTAACCCTAACCCATTTCTCCCCTGTAACTGTAACAAAGTGAGTGTAATACTATATGTATATATATATACAGGAAAACAGAGGAAACGTAACAAAGTGAGCAAAATAAAACATGTTCAAGAGCATTCTAATGACCCACAGAGGTTCTCAACCCTAACCCTAACCCTAACCCTAACCCTAACCCTAAACCTAACCCTAACCCTAACCCATTTCTCCCCTGTAACTGTAACAAAGTGAGTGTAATACTATATGTATATATATATACAGGAAAACAGAGGAAACGTAACAAAGTGATCAAAATAAAGCATGTTCAAGAGGATTCTAATGACCCACAGAGGTTCTCAACCCTAACCCTAACCCTAACCCTAACCCTAACCCTAACCCTAACCGTAAACCTAACCCTACCCCATTTCTCCCCTCTAACTGTAACAAAGCGAGTGTAATACTATATATCTAGATATATAGGAAAACACAGTAAACGTAACAAAGTGAGCAAAATAAAGTATGTTCAAGAGCATTCTAATGACCCACAGAGGTTCTCAACCCCAACCCTAACCCTAACCCTAACCCTAACCCTAACCCATTTCTCCCCTGTAACTGTAACAAAGTGAGTGCAACACTATATATATAGATATATAGGAAAACACAGTAAATGTAACAAAGTGAGCAAAATAAAGCATGTTCAAGAGCATTCTAATGACCCACAGAGGTACTCAACCCTAACCCTAACCCTAACCCTAACACTAACCCTAACCCATTTCTCCCCTGTAACTGTAACAAAGTGAGTGTAATACTATATGTATATATATATACAGGAAAACAGAGGAAACGTAACAAAGTGAGCAAAATAAAACATGTTCAAGAGCATTCTAATGACCCACAGAGGTTCTCAACCCTAACCCTAACCCTAACCCTAACCCTAACCCTAACCCTAACCCTAACCCATTTCTCCCCTGTAACTGTAACAAAGTGAGTGTAATACTATATGTATATATATATACAGGAAAACAGAGGAAACGTAACAAAGTGATCAAAATAAAGCATGTTCAAGAGGATTCTAATGACCCACAGAGGTTCTCAACCCTAACCCTAACCCTAACCCTAACCCTAACCGTAAACCTAACCCTACCCCATTTCTCCCCTCTAACTGTAACAAAGCGAGTGTAATACTATATATCTAGATATATAGGAAAACACAGTAAACGTAACAAAGTGAGCAAAATAAAGTATGTTCAAGAGCATTCTAATGACCCACAGAGGTTCTCAACCCCAACCCTAACCCTAACCCTAACCCTAACCCTAACCCTAACCCTAACCCTAACCCTAACCCTAACCCATTAACCCTACACCATTTCTCCCCTGTAACTGTAACAAAGCGAGTGTAATACTATATATCTAGATATATAGGAAAACACAGTAAACGTAACAAAGTGAGCAAAATAAAACATGTTCAAGAGCATTCTAATGACCCACAGAGGTTCTCAACCCTAACCCTAACCCTAACCCTAACCCTAACCCTAAACCTAACCCTAACACTAACCCATTTCTCCCCTGTAACTGTAACAAAGTGAGTGTAATACTATATGTATATATATATACAGGAAAACAGAGGAAACGTAACAAAGTGAGCAAAATAAAACATGTTCAAGAGCATTCTAATGACCCACAGAGGTTCTCAACCCTAACCCTAACCCTAACCCTAACCCTAACCGTAAACCTAACCCTACCCCATTTCTCCCCTCTAACTGTAACAAAGCGAGTGTAATACTATATATCTAGATATATAGGAAAACACAGTAAACGTAACAAAGTGAGCAAAATAAAGCATGTTCAAGAGCATTCTAATGACCCACAGAGGTACTCAACCCTAACCCTAACCCTAACCCTAACACTAACCCTAACCCATTTCTCCCCTGTAACTGTAACAAAGTGAGTGTAATACTATATGTATATATATATACAGGAAAACAGAGGAAACGTAACAAAGTGAGCAAAATAAAACATGTTCAAGAGCATTCTAATGACCCACAGAGGTTCTCAACCCTAACCCTAACCCTAACCCTAACCCTAACCCTAACCCTAACCCTAACCCTAACCCATTTCTCCCCTGTAACTGTAACAAAGTGAGTGTAATACTATATGTATATATATATACAGGAAAACAGAGGAAACGTAACAAAGTGATCAAAATAAAGCATGTTCAAGAGGATTCTAATGACCCACAGAGGTTCTCAACCCTAACCCTAACCCTAACCCTAACCCTAACCCTAACCGTAAACCTAACCCTACCCCATTTCTCCCCTCTAACTGTAACAAAGCGAGTGTAATACTATATATCTAGATATATAGGAAAACACAGTAAACGTAACAAAGTGAGCAAAATAAAGTATGTTCAAGAGCATTGTAATGACCCACAGAAACAAAGTGAGTGTAATACTATATATATATATATATAGGAAAACACAGTAAACGTAACAAAGTGAGCAAAATAAAGCATGTTCAAGAGCATTCTAATGACCCACAGAGGTTCTCAACCCTAACCCTAACCCTAACCCTAACCCTAACCGTAAACCTAACCCTAACCCATTTCTCCCCTGTAACTGTAACAAAGTGAGTGTAATACTATATATATATATATATAGGAAAACACAGTAAACGTAACAAAGTGAGCAAAATAAAGCATGTTCAAGAGCATTCTAATGACCCACAGAGGTTCTCAACCCTAACCCTAACCCTAACCCTAACCCTAACCCTAACCCTAACCCATTTCTCCCCTGTAACTGTAACAAAGTGAGTGTAATACTATATATATATATATATACAGGAAAACACAGTAAACGTAACAAAGTGAGCAAAATAAAGCATGTTCAAGAGCATTCTAATGACCCACAGAGGTTCTCAACCCTAACCCTAACCCTAACCCTAACCCTAACCCTAACCCTAACCCTAACCCATTTCTCCCCTGTAACTGTAACAAAGTGAGTGTAATACTATATGTATATATATATACAGGAAAACAGAGGAAACGTAACAAAGTGAGCAAAATAAAGCATGTTCAAGAGCATTCTAATGACCCACAGAGGTTCTCAACCCTAACCCTAACCCTAACCCTAACCCTAACCCTAACCCTAACCGTAACCCATTTCTCCCCTGTAACTGTAACAATGTGAGTGTGATACTATATATATATATATATAGGAAAACACAGTAAACGTAACAAAGTGAGCAAAATAAAGCATGTTCAAGAGCATTCTAATGACCCACAGAGGTTCTCAACCCTAACAACCCTAACCCTAACCCTAACCCTAACCCTAACCCTAACCCATTTCTCCCCTGTAACTGTAACAAAGTGAGTGTAATACTATATATATATATATATAGGAAAACACAGTAAACGTAACAAAGTGAGCAAAATAAAGTATGTTCAAGAGCATTCTAATGACCCACAGAGGTTCTCAACCCTAACCCTAACCCTAACCCTAACAATAACCCTAACCCATTTCTCCCCTGTAACTGTAACAAAGTGAGTGTAATACTATATATAGAGATATATAGGAAAACACAGTAAACGTAACAAAGTGAGCAAAATAAAGCATGTTCAAGAGCATTCTAATGACCCACAGAGGTACTCAACCCTAACCCTAACCCTAACCCTAACCCTAAACCTAACCCTAACCCATTTCTCCCCTGTAACTGTAACAAAGTGAGTGTAATACTATATGTATATATATATACAGGAAAACAGAGGAAACGTAACAAAGTGAGCAAAATAAAACATGTTCAAGAGCATTCTAATGACCCACAGAGGTTCTCAACCCTAACCCTAACCCTAACCCTAACCCTAACCCTAACCTAACCCTAACCCATTTCTCCCCTGTAACTGTAACAAAGTGAGTGTAATACTATATATATATATATATACAGGAAAACAGAGGAAACGTAACAAAGTGAGCAAAATAAAGCATGTTCAAGAGCATTCTAATGACCCACAGAGGTTCTCAACCCTAACCCTAACCCTAACCCTAACCCTAACCCTAACCTAAACCTAACCCTATTTCTCCCCTGTAACTGTAACAAAGTGAGTGTAATACTATATATATATATATATAGGAAAACACAGTAAACGTAACAAAGTGAGCAAAATAAAGCATGTTCAAGAGCATTCTAATGACCCACAGAGGTTCTCAACCCTAACCCTAACCCTAACCCTAACCCTAACCCTAACCCATTTCTCCCCTGTAACTGTAACAAAGTGAGTGTAATACTATATATATATATATATAGGAAAACACAGTAAATGTAACAAAGTGAGCAAAATAAAGCATGTTCAAGAGCATTCTAATGACCCACAGAGGTACTCAACCCTAACCCTAACCCTAACCCTAACCCTAACACTAACCCTAACCCATTTCTCCCCTGTAACTGTAACAAAGTGAGTGTAATACTATATGTATATATATATACAGGAAAACAGAGGAAACGTAACAAAGTGAGCAAAATAAAACATGTTCAAGAGCATTCTAATGACCCACAGAGGTTCTCAACCCTAACCCTAACCCTAACCCTAACCCTAACCCTACACCTAACCCTAACCCTAACCCATTTCTCCCCTGTAACTGTAACAAAGTGAGTGTAATACTATATGTATATATATATATACAGGAAAACAGAGGAAACGTAACAAAGTGATCAAAATAAAGCATGTTCAAGAGGATTCTAATGACCCACAGAGGTTCTCAACCCTAACCCTAACCCTAACCCTAACCCTAACCCTAACCCTAACCGTAAACCTAACCCTACCCCATTTCTCCCCTCTAACTGTAACAAAGCGAGTGTAATACTATATATCTAGATATATAGGAAAACACAGTAAACGTAACAAAGAGAGCAAAATA
>NW_026914276.1:0-7294 GCF_034315485.1 Pezoporus occidentalis | reverse complement strand
CAGGTTCAGACTTAAACAGGGGAAGTTTAGGTTAGACATAAAGAACTACAAGTGTGGTGAGGCACTGGCACAGGTTGCCCAGGGAAGCTGTGAATGCATCCCTGGCAGTGTTCAAGGCCAGGCTGGACGGAGTCTTGGGTGACATGGTTTAGTGTTTGGTGTCCCTGCCCATGGCAGGGGGGTTGAAACTTGATGATCTTAAGGTCCTTTCCAACCCTAACTATTCTATAATTCTATTTTATTAGAAACATGTAATGGTGGATTTCAGTCGAAGTTGAACTCCAATCACAACAATGATGACAACCTACTGATGTTAAAAATCACCAGTTCCAAAAGCAAGTGCCATTTCAGTTATGAAAAAAGAGAGGTATATTACACTGAATACCCTGGACTGGTGGGGAAATGAGGCAACTGCAAAGTAAGCAAAGGTTTTTCAGTATAATCTCTTGATTATGGGAAAGATTAATGCGTTACTCTTACTTACACCTTCCTAAACACAATTTCTCTGCTTAATCTTGGAAACGTGCTGGTATTCATCAAAAATGAGATTCATCAAGAGAAATTGATGCAAATTATTACAGTAGTCACCATTAAAAAGTGATGAGCCCAAATTGCCAGTTTAGGACCCAATTTCTCTCACTCCCATCCACCTTCAAAAAATTCATAGATCTCCTGGATATTCGGATGATTTTAGAAAGCTTAAACTATATTCTTCCAGTTATTTTTGTTTTACAGGAGAGTTAAACACACTGATATCTAGATCATGTTGTAATTTAACTTTTTTTTTCTTCCAAATCTATAAACACAAAGTATTATTTATCTTTGTCCTATAATCTTGATCCCCAGGAAAGGATTTCCCTTTATTTTTTTTCACTGCCTTGAGTCTTGCACCGTATAATCTGCAATTGGCAGTGCTTCAGACCAAAAGATACCAGCACATCTGGCCAGTTGTACACTTGCATGGTTTATTTATGCAATAGGAATTCCTAAATAAAATTGAATGGCAGGAATTAGAAGCTAATGAAAGGCACTTTATTTTAATTAGTCATACATATTTTACCACTTTTGGAGAAAATTAGCTTAGAGATCTAGACTGCAACAAAGGATTTATTTTTACACAGAAGGTGTCTTTTTTTCCCTAAAAATCCACATAAGAAAACAAGTCCTATAATTAATGTGATGAGACAAGAAGATGAGTGATTTGTATTATGATAATTACCTAAATCCTCTGAATAACAAAAATTGTTAAAATAAAAACTGCATGCAACACGTAGTATACACGTGTACGATATTTTATATATGTATATTCCCTTTTGTGAGGATTTTTAAACTGTGTGGTCACATCCAATATAAACTTCACAAACAGCTAACTAATCAATCAGAACACAGTATGAAAAGTAATAAGTGAGCAGAATTTGCCTTAATATTTCTTCTTGTGCTACCACAGCAATGCTATCATTTGTTTCCTGCCACCACATTGGTTCAAATGGTGTATACCTAAATGTAAATATTGTATAGCTCAAAGTGTGGCTCACATAACCCTCTTTCGCTTTGCTTGATTCAAGATCAGGAAACTGCTGCAAAACTAAGATGGAACAGAGATAGTAACTAAAGATTAGCAAACAGAGCTTAAACAACAGCCAAAAGGAGGTCTGCTTCAGAAATACCAACACCAGCTACCATGCAAAAGATAGAATAAAATCTTAAGGGAGCAATATTCAATAAACTTCTGCCTCATTGCTTCAAAGCTGAAGTCCTGTTCAAAAGGCCTGATGGCAAAGTTAGAGGCATTTCTGGCACTATTCACTCATCAGTCTCAAGACAGCTTTAACAATTCACCCACAAATGAGGTCTAAAAGTTTAATATAATATAATATTCACAAGCTCAGAAATATAAATTAAAGCTGGTGTTTTGTTGAGATTGACAACCCCAATTTCCTAGCTCACCAAGACCAAAGCCAAGAGGTTGGACAAGAAACACAAGCTCCTAAAATGCCATTGGCTCAAGATGCTTTTCAGGGGGTAGTAATTTCAGATTCCTGCTTTTCAGTGCGGTAACTCCCGTTTCTTAAATTTCACTTCCTTATTACTACAGTTGCAGACAATTTTCAGTGTGTGAAGATAACATCTGCACAAGCTGAAGGTAACCATGAAGCTTACCATATGTGATATCTGAAGCTGAAAGTTACTCAAATAATGAAGTGCCCATACACTTAGCAAGCAAAAAAGATCCAGGGCAAAAACAGTCTTCCCCTGGCATGCTAAAAAATGATGAGTATCATACGTCTTGGAGCACAGCATTCCTAACAACCGCAACACATACAAGAACTTGCATGTTGACAAAAGCCACTGAAATAAATATATTCCACAACAACAACAAGGGTACTGCTAGAGGCTTTTAAAAAATTGCTATCCATTCCTGTTGTACCAGGCCTAAAATTATATTTTGGGTATATTAACTACTGCACAGCCTTTAAGACTCTGCACTAGTGCAAACACCACTAAGTATAAGGATGGGTATTACTCAACCTCTGCATCAGTGCTCCTCCTACCCACCCGGCAGCTATGGCTACAAAGGGCTCTACAGCAATAATGATTTGCAGATTCTATTTTTGCCAATGCAAATGCACAGCATGCAGTCTGCAGGACAAGATCTGTTCCTCTACCAGTTCCTCATGGCTGGGTTTGAAAGGGAAAACAGGAAAGAAAAACTGATGAGGTTAGGGAAGCTTTATTATGAAACTAGGTGGTTACAGAAACCTATCATGAGACTGAATATTCCTATGTTTTAACTGTCAGTGATCATGCATACTGGGCGAACAGATGTTATAATAAAATAACTCCAAACTAACACTGGCACAGGTTGCCCAGAGAAGCTGTGGCTGCCCCATCCCTGGCAGTGTTCAAGGCCAGGTTGTCCCTGCCCACGGGGCTTGGAGCAACCTGATTATTTCGTGTTTGCCAGTGGACAGGTGTCCCTGGCCATGGCAGGGAGCTGGAACTGGATGAGAGGAGTTTAAAGTCCCTTCCAACCCAAACCATTCTACAATATGATTATTTCATGTTTGCTTAGTAACATAACAGACTTCTTGATATAGGAGGAGCCTTCTTTAATAGCTTAAAATGTTACACAGCGTTTCCAGCTATTACTCAACATATTATTTCAAAATAGAGCAAATTTTTAATCGGTTTACATTATGAACTTCAAGGTAAAACAATACGGAAGCTGATCTTTGGGGCTGGTTCATTTTCCTCAAGCACAGCCTGGATGACTTTCCTTTGTTTAACAAACACAAACGTACACAGCCCTGAAATCTCATTCTGCTCTTTCAAAAGGAACAACATAACCTGAAGAGGAGTTCAAGAGTTCATTTTTATTTTGGCCTCAGAAAACTAGTAACAGAGCTACATGAAATTACAGAGCCAGCCTTTTTTTTTTTAATTGTGAGAAACTGCAAAAGAGATGCTTATCTTTTAGGAGGTACTCACATGTTTGTCATGTGGCATGGCTGCTCTTTTGTGGGTTGGTTTAAAGGATATTTTTCCCCATGTTAGCTGATCTGGCTTCTACAGCTTACTGACCAAATTGCAGGTTACTGAAGTATTGAAATTCAATTTAAATGTAAAACCCTGTTTCTTGTTTCCACAGTCTGAGGTTTTTTTGGTGAGCGTTTCCTGCTCATCATTGGCATGGCTAATAAGGTAAGCTTTACTTCAAGTTGGGCTGTGTAAAGAGCAATTGTAGAGGTGTTAATTGAACTACTATTTTAAACCAGCAAAATCCTACTTGAAAAACAGTAAATGCTATCTTTTGGGGTAATATGTAGCAATTGAGATGAGAGATGACTTTGAGGGTGTTCATCTCTTTTTGAGGGGCTTCTTCTGTTTGAGGAATTCTGTTTGACATCTGAACCAGCCCCAAAGATCAGTGTTTCATTATCCTTTTGGATTGCTTAGTTCATAATGTAAACCGATTAAAAATGGTTCAGGGAAAAACATTCAAGTCCTTGCTTGAATCACAGAATCATAGGATCATAGAATAGTTAGGGTTGGAAAGGACCTTAAGATAGTATTAGTTCCACCCCCCTGCCGTGGGCAGGGACACATCACACTAAACCATATCACCCAAGGCATCGTCCTTGGGAAACACAGGCAATTTCACATTTGCAGTGGAGCAAAGCATGTGTTCCTCCATTGGTGTGTCTAACACTGCAACACAGAGGCTTGAGTGTATAGCTGCTCCTATAGATCAGAGTCTGTAAAGGATGTGCTTAGTGTCTGTGAAACTCAAAAGTAGCATCCACCTGTATTTTTTTTAATTGCTTCAGTAATGCAATTTGGAATTACTTGATGCAACATAATATCCTTTACTGCTCAGTGAATTAAATCTCTTTTCATCTCAGAATTAAAAAAAAAAAGGCTGGCTCTGTAATTTCATGTAGCTCTGTTAAGTTTTCTGAGGCCAGGATTTCACTCTTGAACTCCTCTTCAGGTTATGCTGTTCCTTTTGAAAGAGCAGAATGAGATTTCATATGTTTGTGTTTGTTAAACAAAGGAAAGTCATCCAGGCTGTGCTTAAATGAGTGGCTTCATTTATTGAAGTGTTAGTAATTTGCTCTATTTTGAAATAATATGTTGAGTAATAGCTGGAAAGCTGTGTAACATTAAGCTATTAAAGTATCAAGAAGTCTGTTATGTTACTGAGCAAACACGAAATAATCATATTGTAGAATGGTTTGGGTTGGAAGGGACTTTAAAGCTCATCCAGTTCCAGCTCCCTGCCATGGGCAGGGACACCTTCCACTGGACCAGATTGCTCCAAGCCCCGTCCAACCTGGCCTTGAACACTGCCAGGGATGGGGCAGCCACAGCTTCTATGGGCAACCTGTGCCAGTGTTAGTTTGGAGTTATTTTATTATAACATCTGTGCGCCCAGTATGCATGATCACTGACAGTTAAAACATAGGAATATTCAGTCTCATGATAGGTTTCTGTAACCACCTAGTTTCATAATAAAGCTTCCTAACCCCATGAGTTTTTCTTTCCTGTTTTCCCTTTACAAACCCAGCCATGAGGGAACTAAGTAAGAGGAACAGATCTTGTCCTGCAGACTGCATGCTGTGCATTTGCATTGGCAAAAATAGAATCTGCAAATCATTATTGCTGTAGAGCCCTTTGTAGCCATAGCTGCCGGGTGGGTAGGAGGAGCACTGATGCAGAGGTTGAGTAATACCCATCCTTATACTTAGTGGTGTTTGCACTAGTGCAGAGTCTTAAAGGCTGTGCAGTAGTTAATATACCCAAAATATAATTTTAGGCCTGGTACAACAGGAATGGATAGCAATTTTTTAAAAGCCTCTAGCAGTACCCTTGTTGTTGTTGTGGAATATATTTATTTCAGTGGCTTTTGTCAACATGCAAGTTCTTGTATGTGTTGCGGTTGTTAGGAATGCTGTGCTCCAAGACGTATGATACTCATCATTTTTTAGCATGCCAGGGGAAGACTCTTTTTGCCCTGGATCTTTTTTGCTTGCTAAGTGTATGGGCACTTCGTTATTTGAGTAACTTTCAGCTTCAGATATCACATATGGTAAGCTTCATGGTTACCTTCAGCTTGTGCAGATGTTATCTTCACACACTGAAAATTGTCTGCAACTGTAGTAATAAGGAAGTGAAATTTAAGAAACGGGAGTTACCGCACTGAAAAGCAGGAATCTGAAATTACTACCCTGAAAAGCATCTTGAGCCAATGGCATTTTAGGAGCTTGTGTTTCTTGTCCAACCTCTTGGCTTTGGTCTTGGTGAGCTAGGAAATTGGGGTTGTCAATCTCAACAAAACACCAGCTTTAATTTATATTTCTGAGCTTGTGAATATTATATTATATTAAACTTTTAGACCTCATTTGTGGGTGAATTGTTAAAGCTGTCTTGAGACTGATGAGTGAATAGTGCCAGAAATGCCTCTAACTTTGCCATCAGGCCTTTTGAACAGGACTTCAGCTTTGAAGCAATGAGGCAGAAGTTTATTGAATATTGCTCCCTTAAGATTTTATTCTATCTTCAAGTTGCATGGTAGCTGGTGTTGGTATTTCTGAAGCAGACCTCCTTTTGGCTGTTGTTTAAGCTCTGTTTGCTAATCTTTAGTTACTATCTCTGTTCCATCTTAGTTTTGCAGCAGTTTCCTGATCTTGAATCAAGCAAAGTGAAAGAGGGTTATGTGAGCCACACTTCGAGCTATACAATATTTACATTTAGGTATACACCATTTGAACCAATGTGGTGGCAGGAAACAAATGATAGCATTGCTGTGGTAGCACAAGAAGAAATATTAAGGCAAATTCTGCTCACTTATTACTTTTCATACTGTGTTCTGATTGATTAGTTAGCTGTTTGTGAAGTTTATATTGGATGTGACCACACAGTTTAAAAATCCTCACAAAAAGGGAATATACATATATAAAATATCGTACACGTGTATACTACGTGTTGCATGCAGTTTTTATTTTAACAATTTTTGTTATTCAGAGGATTTAGGTAATTATCATAATACAAATCACTCATGTTCTTGTCTCATCACATTAATTATAGGACTTGTTTTCTTATGTGGATTTTTAGGGAAAAAAAGACCACCTTCTGTGTAAAAATAAATCCTTTGTTGCAGTCTAGATCTCTTAAGCTAATTTTCTCCAAAAGTGGTAAAATATGTATGACTAATTAAAATAAAGTGCCTTTCATTAGCTTCTAATTCCTGCCATTCAATTTTATTTAGGAATTCCTATTGCATAAATAAACCATGCAAGTGTACAACTGGCCAGATATGCTGGTATCTTTTGGTCTGAAGCACTGCCAATTGCAGATTATACGGTGCAAGACTTAAGGCAGTGAAAAAAATAAAGGGAAATCCTTTCCTGGGGATCAAGATTATAGGGACAAAGATAAATAATACTTTGTGTTTATAGATTTGGAAGAAAAAAAATTAAATTACAACATGATCTAGATATCAGTGTGTTTAACTCTCCTGTAAAACAAAAATAACTGGAAGAATATAGTTTAAGCTTTCTAAAATCATCCGAATATCCAGGAGATCTATGAATTTTTTGAAGGTGGATGGGAGTGAGAGAAATTGGGTCCTAAACTGGCAATTTGGGCTCATCACTTTTTAATGGTGATTACTGTAATAATTTGCATCAATTTCTCTTAATGAATCTCATTTTTGATGAATACCAGCACGTTTCCAAGATTAAGCAGAGAAATTGTGTTTAGGAAGGTGTAAGTAAGAGTAACGCATTAATCT